>NW_022196896.1:1965557-2054505 GCF_008632895.1 Mastomys coucha
ACATACACACACACACACACACATACACATACACACACACAGAGAGAGAGAGAGAGAGAGTCAACCTCCCCGCTGTCTTTCCAGACGCAGTCTTTCACAGTAATTCTAATTATGAAACTAATTAAACACATATAGCATATTTAAAATAAAGTTGATGAACTGCTTGCCCTCCCTTCCTGTCTGTAATATCTTGCAATGGTTCTTTTGCTTCAGGCAAGTTTCAATTTTAGGAAATAAAGACTTTGTAAATGAATTCTTTTACCTTATTGTGTGTCTGGGTTTTTTTTCAACCAGAATTAATACTTGGATTTAAAAATATTATTATATTTTGACAACAACTCTCTAAGCCATTCTTTCCCTCATGGCTGTTTTCATCTATCATTCAAGCATATATACTTTTTAAAGTTGAAAGCTCTCTTTTCCCTAAACCCTACCAAAAAAAAATATTTTATAGAAAAAAAATGTATCTCTTACCATGCTTTTCCTAACCTGATTTTAATTGACTGGTCCAGTCCAGGGACAGAGCTATTGCCAGTATGTCCTCCGTGGAAACCTACAGAAGCTTTCTAAAGCCTCAGTGGGGGGAATTATGGTAAACTGGAGGAAAAGCTGATGGAAATTGGAAAGCAGGAGTTTCTTTTTGTCCTACAAGTCTACAGTGGCATACTCACTCGAGTTTGTATTCCTGGTGCATACGCCCAAATGTCAAAATAAATTATTCCAGGGAAAACAAGCTGGTTATCAAGGTTAACTGAGTTTGACTTCCTGACTTTTCACAAACTTTCCCTTCGAAAGCTAAATTTATTATGAGTTCAATTCTGATGGCAGGGTAATGTAGCCTGCACTTGGCGTCTAGCAGTGAGTGCTGATAAGGTACTCTTACTGAAAGAGTCAGCCTATACTGGAAAAAAAACGAAAGACAAACAGCTTCTGGAAGAGTTTAGCTTTTTTAAAATACCAATGTTCCCTTGTCAGTGGGCATTCTTGTAACCACTACCCAGGAGATTTAATTGAAAAGCTTAAAACACATAGAATCAGTGGGGGAAATCCCCAGGAATTTAAGAATGATGAAAAAGTTTAATCTTTGTCAATGAAAAGTTGTTCTAATTTACTTTTCACACTGTGAGGTATTAGACTGTGCAGCATTTACAGTAGAAAGCAATTAGAAGCCATTTTTCCCCTTTAGCTATAGCCTTGGAGTGACCTCTTTCAAATCATGTATACAGTTTATTTTGAAGTATTCATCTTACTTTAATTTTGTAGATTAATATTTGCTAGAAATATATAGCTTTTAGCAAATTCAGAACTAATTAATCAAAAGCCAAAAAGCATAGCTCCACGTTTTGTTCCAGAGTGAGCATTCAATCAATAGTACAGCCAAGGTCTAACTGCAGAGAGAAATAGCTTAGAGGGAGAAAGATGGCAATATGGGTGTTGAATTGGAGTGAGCATCAGGACATGGCCAGCACTAGCTTCATTATATTGCCTTCCCTCCTTGTTTCATGGCCTTAGGTCTGCAATGACTCTCATAACTTCGTTTTATTCCTCCTTTAAAGAAATTCTTGTGAAAATATTATGGGTCTACAGTTGAAAAAAATAAACTATGATTGAGGAAGCCATTCAAGGGGAACCATTTACCTCTTGGCCTCCTTTCATGCCTACTCCCAACTACACATCCTACTAGTCCTTACATTGACTGATGCAATGCTTTCTCAAATGCACTATAGAAATGTAATAATGTTCATGAGTATAAAGAGACAAAGAACCCAGACATTAAGTTAAAAGAAATGAAGTGCTAATAAGCTAAGCTTAATCCCAATACTGACATGAATCTTAAGATTTTCTGCTAAGGTCCTACCTTTGTTGTTTTTCTATAGTTAGAACATTAAACATTGAAATCAGAGTCCATGAGACCCGAGGTTTGTGTATAGTTCTAATAGTATGAAATATGTTTTAAAGACAATCAACAAGTTTTATCTTCAAAATTTATGTATTCCCCCAAAATTTATGTATGTACTATGTTCATAATACAGTCATCACTGTTCCCTCCTGTGATATCTTGAATGTAAAATGTCTCCCGTGGACTAATGGGTTTGCATTCTTGGTGCCCAGCTTGTGGCACTATTTGGGTGGGGGTGGGTTGTGGGGCCTTTAGGAAGTGGAGGCTTGCTGGAGGAAGGCTTTGAGGATAGGATTTGAGGGTTCACAACCTGGCCTCATTCCTTATCATCTCTCTAGTTCAAGATTGATGATACAGGGTGATGAGCTGGCCTCATGTGAAGCTACCAATCCTTCCTTGACATTACATTCTGGAATAGTAAGTCAAAATAGACCCATTTCCCTTAACTTGCTTATTTCAGATATTTTATCACAATAGAAAAGTAAGACACTGCCCATCACAGTACCATCCCACTACCAAAACATTTCTACACTATAAATTTCTTGTATTTCTTACAGTATTCCTTCCTGTTTTTATAGTTTAGTCTTCACCTCTGTAGTGGCTTGAAAGGAATGACCTGCTTGGACTCAGATTTAAACACTGATTCCTAGGTGGTTGTACTGTTCTGAGAGGTCCAGGAGATAAGACTTTGCTGCAGGAAGTTGCTGAGGGTTAGCTTTGAGAGGGAAAAGACTCTTGCCACTTCCACAACTCACTGCACTTCATGCTTGAGTGTGAAGATGTGAGCTCTCGGATTTCTAACACCATTGCCATGCCTGCCATTTGTGACTAAGCAATCCCAGCTTAATGAACTCGTCTCTCTGAAACCGAGACCCAAATAAACTCATTTTTAGATAAGTTGCCTTAGTTAATGGTATTTTATCAAAGCAACAGAAAAATTACTAATACAGCATCTTCAATAGATAACACCTGTTGAGAGTGTTCTAAAAGTTTCGTATGTTACTTAAAATTCTTGATTTTTTTTCAGTTCAGTTCATGTGTCTTGTCAATGGCCAGTACCCATATACTGAAAAAGAAGAGGACCCACACTACAAGGATTTTACATGATAAAACTTTAAGTGCTACAAAATACATCCTCTAAAACAAAGAAACTGTGGCAAGAAAATATGGAATATTGTTGATTTTTAAATGTGTATGTATCCTGAAGAAAAATTAATAGAAGTCTTGATAAGGCCTATTTGAAACCATTTCTTAAACTGTGTCTGGCTTATCCCATCCCTCTTCCATTGTCGCCTCTCCCATTTCTAAGCCCATTTTGATGACATTCATCAATACCTGGCTAGCTGATTAGCATGGTGAAGGTAACTGTTGCGCATATGCCTAATGCTGATCATGTAGTGAAGGCAGTGGAGCATGTCAGTGAGGCAGGCCTCGTTTCTGGTTGGATAGTCTTCTTCAGTGTCTTATAGTGAAGTTCCTACTCTGTCTTCTGGGAGAAATAAGATTTAATTATGGATTGGATTGGAAATTCTTAGAGTTCAGAAATAATGTTAAACTTTTAATTGTAGAACCTAATTAGATTGTTATTAAAATCTTAAAATATCATATCATTGGTTTAGATGTGTCTAGTTAACTTCCAATTACTTCCGAAGAAATTACTTCCGAAGTGGATTTTCTGCAATTAGTGTGCACCTATGTCTAATCTCCTGTTTCTATAAAGAGACCACCAAGGATGTGCTATATTTCCATGCAGTCTTAACTTAGTGCGAGAGTGACTTCACTGGCTCCCCTTTAAGAATGTCAAATTACCCTTTAGGGCTTCATTGAGTAGGAAAAAGGCATGGTACTGAAGCATTCTTTTCAGAATGAGTTCATCGCCAATGTTGCTAATGAAAGACATGAAAATGGAACACCAGTTCTAATTAATGTTCAGCTTCTAAAATGTATGGAGGTACTCAGAAGAAAAGCATTAATACCCCTCACTAGCATCTATATAGAAACCTTGCATAGCTTATAGAACACATGAGGCCTTTGTAATGTCAGAGCCTATTTTCCTAATGTTAGACACAAAAGGAAATGCTGATACTCTATCAAATAGACCATCATGGGAGATACATTTTAGTTACTATTCTACTGTTGTGAGGAGAGGCCATGAGCAAGGTAACTGATAAGAAAAAAAACATTTACTTAAAGGCTTGCTTACTGTTTCAGAATGTATGTCCATGGTGAGGAGCATGGTGGCAGACTGGCATGGTGCTCTAGCAGTAGCCTAGAACCTACGTCCTGGTCCACAGGCATTGTGTAGAGAGGAAGAAAGACAGACAGAGACAGTCAGAGACAGATGGACTGACAGACAGACAGACAGGAAGAGAGAGACAGAGAAAGAGAGAAAGAGAGAGAGAGAGAGAGAGAGAGAGAGAGGGAAGGAGGGAGGGAAGGAGGGAGGAAGGGAGGGAGGGAGAGAGAGAGAGAGAGAGAGAGAGAGAGAGAGAGAGAGAGGCAGGCTGCTGAGGGCTTTTGAAACCTCAAAGCCTACCTCCAATGACACACCTCCTCCAACAGGGCCTCATCTCCTAATCCTTTCTAAACAACTGGGGACTAAGCATACAAGTATGTGGGCTTATGGGGACATTCTCATTCAAACCACCACACGCACCTACAGAAAGCTGATTGATTTGGGATTTGTTCACTTGGAAATGCTGCTTTAGGGCAATGGGAGAAAACAGAGATAGACTACTTTGTTCTTTTCCTAGAGCTTGTTAAACTGTGAGCCTTACAGGGTTGTACTCACTTGTTTGTAATCCATGCCAGAGCTTATCTAGCTAGCATTTCAGTACATTTACCCTTCCTCCACTAAAAAGTATCATATCTAATAATTACTTCCTTTCTTAATTAAGCCATATCCATTATACCAAATAAAAAAAAATTTCTCCTTGTGAAATAGTTTATGCTTGTTATTAGTTTTGAGCCTTTTTGAAGAGCTCCTTGTTCAAATCTTATTTGTTGCATGATTACCATGTGCAGGAAGCTCTGACAGTCAGATCCAGAATATAGTGCAAAAATTCTGACTCTGTCAGAAATGTATCCGTGGGCATGACAGAGTGACCTTCCTGGAGCATGCACACTCGTGTCAAGCTCCTAAAACGTGACTCTGGCTAGCTTTCTAGAACTCTGCATGGCCGGGTGTGGCTGCATTTACAAATGTGTGGCTTCTGGGAAAGACAGTTTCAAGGCATTCACTGATCATGGCTGGATGACCAGGCTTCCTGGGAGTTAAGTCTGCCAACACTGATGTTCCTGGCTGAGGGTAAAAATGGCTCTCTAATGGCTAGGGATTATTTAGGCTAGCAGCATGCTGCCTTCTCAGATGAGAAGCAAAAGGCTTTTAAAACTGCCATTTTCAGGATCAGAAAGCTTTCTTGAATGTTGAAAAGTGCCACAATGTGTCTGGTGTTAATATTTAATTGGAAAATATTAAGAATATTGGCAAAGGCGGGCAGTTAAGAGAAACTGATGTTGAAGGAATGCTTATCATGCATTAATTACCACGCTAAAATAAATATCAGCTCTAAATGACTTGAATTGCATGACCCTAAGATGTCAGCAGGCTGAAAGCAAGATGCTCTGTACTGTCATAGTCAGCCTCACCCAGGTGCCCGTCTTTGTCATTATCAGAACAAAGAATCCTTTGCTTCTTGTCAGAGATTGCCACTAATGCTCCTGGTAATGACCATGGATGTTTTTCCACGGAGGTGTCTGTAGCTCTGTGACACGGAAATGAGTCCCTTCATTTTGGCGGAAAATGCACTATATAAATTGCTTCTCACATTCCTATCTAAAAGGCAACAGAGACTCAGAACTAACCTAAGAAGTCTTGAAGAGGCAGAGCCCAGGCTTTGCTGCACACCACCCTAGGGTAACTTGTACAGAGATAACAAGCATGCTCTTGAGGTCTGACTGGCAGAGCCTAAATCTTATTCTATCGTGTGCTAACTCTGTAACCTTATGTGAGCTACTTAGTGTTGCTGTGCATCCCATATCCCTGACTGAGTTGGTGGCAGCAGTATGCCATATGGCTAGGGTAAGAGCTAAAGCCATAATGCATAGAAAACACAGGATCTGATATATACTAAATGAGAAGCTCAACATGCTCAGCTATGCTTAAGACCTTGCATTACCAAAAAAAAAAAAAAAAAAAAAAAAAAACAGTCAATAAAAGATGGGTTACTCTTACCCACCCAGATAAGGTCTGAGCTGCTTGGTTTAGGAGCATCTTTTGATTGTTCATGTTTGGCCTTAATCTCAGGTTGAAAGCCCTAGTTCAGTGTTTTCCCTAGTGCAATGTTGTATGTTTTGTTTTGTTCATAACCAGAAAACATGGAGCAGAGACAGGCTTAGACATCATCAATGGACACCAAGGTAAAGGGTGGGCGGAAGTAGGTCAGTGCAGCCTCAGATAGGCTCTGTGTGTCTACCCTAGAAGCAGCTCTGTTGCCTAGAACACATGTGGACTTCAAACTTCATCAATTATGCCATTTATTTTCCCATTATTCAAGTTGCAGGGGCAGTTAATCTTCTCTAAATAACAAGGAATTACTACTACTATCATTTTAAATAAATACTAATAGATACTCATATTAGTTGTAAATCTCTTTCTCAAACCTAGTAAATGGCAGATCCAGAGTCTAAACTGCAGGATCTGGCCCCTTCGCTTACCTTACTAGTCATCCAGGCAATGTGCACTGTGGATGGGTAGTATTGGTATCAAGGTTTTATCATTTTTAACAATCACGCAAACTGTGGCATGCTGAAGGCTAGTGGTTATGTCTTAAAATTGGAAATGGGAACCAGTGAGATGCTGATTTCTATAGAATGAACTCACAGACTACAAAAAGAAAACAAAACAGAAACAACAACAAAAAACATATAAACATACAAAGCCTTTGGCTAAGGAGCTGACAGCGTGGAATGGGGAAGAGAGATGTCTACGGAGCTGTATCACGAATATTGCTAATGTAGTACTTTTTGGCCTGAAAGCTAAATACCATATATGGGGATGCAGCTCTTGGCTTTTCCAAGATCATTAATATGTATTTTATTATTTTAAAATTGCTTTATGTTTTAGCTTGAATAATAATTTATAATATTTTAAAGTGTGACATAATTCCATCATTACTTTCATTTGTTTTATTTCCTCCAACTGCTTGTATGGATGTCCTTGATCTCTTTCCCATTCATATCCTTTTGTTCTTTAATCGTTGTTTTACACACACACACACACACACACACACACACACTCCAAAAATGCATAAATACAACTTTCTTGGCTTATATAATGTTACTTGGATATGCAAAAAGAAAAGAAAAGAAAATGAGAGCCTTTTTATGATGATTCTGACATAAACAAAGGTGGTATATGATAAATAATATGAAGCCACAAATTAGACTGTAACACATTCTTTAAGATGGCAAATGGTCTAGGAGTGCTTCCTTCCCTGCCCGTGCACTTCAGAATGTTCCAGTTTTGAATTAATTATTTTAGCAGCAAATGTACTCTTAAGCCCAAGAAGTTCTAGGAAGATATGCATAACACAGAAAGATGACAGCATAATCATTAGCAGTTAATTAAAAAGGGATTCTAATCTTGATTTGATACACAATGTACAATTACTCTTTTATATGAATTTCCAAACACGTGTGTCCTTTTAAATGTTCTTTATTATTCTTCACTTTAACTTGATCCTGGGTCAGTTCCAGATTTTGCAATTTTTGTAGTTAACTCTGTTAAGAAAAAATGATCACCATTCATTATTAAATAAGTCTGATGGCCTACTCAAGGTTAAAATAGATTAGATTTGATTCATGCACCATAACAAAATAGCATGAGTATGCAGAGTTGAGAAAGAGAGAGAGACAGAGACCTATATATATATACATAGAGAGAAAGAGAAATAGAGAGCACTAACACTTTGCAACATTAAGCTATTTCTTTCTTACTGGTCATTATGTTTGTGGTATTTCAAATTCATTTCACAATGTAGAATCCACTCTTGAACTGTAATTGAAGGGGGATTCTGGGAGGCATAATTCCTGAGATCCTACTGTTCTAAGATATAAAAGGATGAACAGGTGGACAGCTGTGTCAATCAGACAAAATAATTTGTAGTACCAATGCATTATGAAGAAGAAGACCGTCTTCCTTGTTATCTCACCACTCATGAAGAATTTTCAACCAACAAAAGTAAGATGGTTCCTGATCTCATGCAGTGGCATAGCAATAAGAGTACAGATAATTCCTTGAAATGACCAACCATGTTCATTAATTGTCCAGAGAAAGCTGAGGCAACAGCCAGGGACCACAGATACAACCATGTTTTACTGGACAAACACTTATACTGCCCAAAAGGGATATCTCCTATTCCAAAACATGTATTTTGCTTAGAAACTTTAGTTTTAGATATGCTATTTAGCCATGCATGAGGATTGCACAGAAAATGGTAATATGTTTGAAGAAAGGTCTTGAAAGTTTGGACATGGTTCTAAATCAATCAGGAAGCAGATGAGGAAGGAGAGTTACAATATCAAAGGCTATTGCTAAGACAAGCACCAGTGCTTGTGAAAGTACTAACATATACTAGGTGCTAGACAGCAAAACGCAATTCACAAGTCATAAAAATGATGCCAAGGGAACATTTGAACCCATAAAACCCAGGTGTTATAATTCAACATGAGACATATATAGAATGTTGGCTCTGATTTTCCTGAGTGAAAGGCGATAAAAAGATAGGACAATCCATAGAAAGGGAAAGCTAAGAGAAATACCCTACGTGCAGGAAAAAAGTGATTTAGGTAATAATGGAAGGTGGGCAAGAAAAGGGAAAAAAATAAATGACACAGAGCCCCATATTTAACTGATATATTTCTCACTGTAAAATTTTTAAAACTAAAATAATACAGAAAACCTAAATAAATATGACTTTGAAAGCATAGTTTGGAATTTTCAAAATATATTTATATCAATCCATTTGTCTAATTCATTTTCAAGATGTTATACCCACAATGTATGATGAGAATATATGATGGGAATGAAAATTTATTATGATATGAGTTGGGTCCCTGTTGAGATAATCTTAGAGACTTCATCCCTAAACAAGACTATCAGCAACTAGATTTTGAAATCTGGCATCTTGAAATGGCATTGAAGTTTTTTCTACAGTTTGGGCACAGACTGGTGAAGAGACCTGAATTGATAGGACTTATTATTGAATTACCAAATTCCAATGACATCACTAGACGGCAACTCTTGAAGGTCATCCCTAATACCTCTCCTCTCTTAGGAAGATTTGTCAAGGCCAACAGGTGATTTTTCTGTTCTGTTCTTCCTCCACCTTTCTACTTCAAAATCCAAGGTGATACAGGAATGTCAATTCTACCTCTGGCAGCAAGGTAAACTTCAAAACTAAAATTATTAAATCAGAGGTTAAAAGTGTGAAAATCAGTGCCAGGAATAAAGATTAGATCTAATTAAGAAGGTCTCTGTGATCAAGGAGCCCATTGTGTAATTGGAATGCAGGAGCTTAATTGGTACTTGACTCCTGTCAGATTCCATCTGACACACATAGTAAGGTCAGCTCCTGAATATTTTCACTGTCGAGTGATTCTTTATGATTGTGTATATTTGTATTAGCTGTTTTTGTATGACACAAACTTTCCAGTTTAAAAAAAAAAACATATATTGCCATCAAAGACAATTTTGTTTAGGCTACACAGTCATTTTTATCCATAGCTTCATTTATTCCTTTAAGTTCTCTAAAATACAGGGTTCTCATTACCTGTTACAAAAAAGATCACATTCATGATCAGCCTCATTAGGTAACACACTGGAGGTCACACAGCTGTTATGTGGCAGAGCTCTGCATATGTCGTTCTGTATCCTGGACTCCACAGAACCATGTATAGGCCTTTGTCTCTGAAGGTTTGCTACCCACTCATTTGAGCTTTTGAACACTCTTTTTTTTTCTTTCTCTTTTTCCTCTCTCTCTCTTTTTAAGCTTAAATTTTACATTTGTGCTTAAGAAAACATCCATTGTTGCATACCATGGAAGCCAGGGTCACTTTTTTACTTCATTTTGAAAATTTGCCATTAAAGGTGATGGCTTCCCCATAATTGATATGATAGTTAAGTATGAAGGAAACATGAGTGTTGAAGGAACTATAGAAATCTTAGCAAGAGCTAAGTTTACCTCTCGCTTCCCTCTGGGGATATCTGGTTTTATTGGGGAGTATTTTCAGTTGTCATAAACTGTTGGATCTGGTGGACTGAAGCCAGGAATGCTGTTAAATAGCCCACAATGCACAGATCCATGAAATCCCTATGTCTGCAGTGCTCAGTGAGAAGACCTACCTGATAGCAGTCTGCAATTGGAAAGGGAGAGCTAAACCTGGATAACAACATGCATTTTATGTTGTGCAGTGTTGCCATTTATCTGTCCTATTCCTTTACCATTAGAGAAGCCTGAAGGTCTGGGTCTCTACTCTGAGTAATTTTTCTTGATCAATGCCACATCTATTAGAATTTACATATTTGAAATAAAAGTTTCATCACTAATTTATATAATGCATAATTCACCATGTACTGTCTCCTATATGCCATGATCGGCATCTAACTTGATAGATTACAGATAGGACCTCACTAATGCATATACTCCAAGGGGAGGAGATCAATAATGAAACAAGAAAGATAATTATCATTAGTGCTTTCCTTGAAATTCGTCAGAGAGAAGGCTCTGCTAGAAACTGGGACAGGATTAAGTCCTATAGAGATGGAAATGATGAACTAAAGCAGAAATGATAAGAAAAAAAATAATTACAAAAAAATAGAGACACAGAACTTGCTTTAAAAGCACATGTACTAAAAGTAGAATATTATGAAGATTAATACAGTCACTGCACAAGGAATGTAAGCAAATTCATAAAGCATTACATTAAAAAAAATTAAAAGAATGAAAACATAAGGACACAAGCCAGTGGACACAACCTGAGTGGGAATCCTGGGAAATACATCATGTGTTCACTATACCATGGCAAGCTCCTTCTCTAAATGAATGAATGAATGAATGAATGAATGAATGAATAAATAAAGTGAAAATGCTAGGAGTTTATGTCATAGGACCAGAAAGAGCCACTCTCTAGAGCAGGAATGAATCTGATTGTTGAAAATCAGGAGGAACGGCACTGTCATTTGATTTTATTCAATAAGTGAAAGACAGAGAAGCTAGAGGGGAAACTACACCAGATCACATCAGTTAAGAGCTCATGGGTCAGCATAGAAGATTAGATTCTCTTTCGTTACAACAAGCATTGATTAGAAAGCTTAAGATAAAAAGATGAGAAAAGCTCATACACACCTTGAAAGCTGCTTTCGCTCTGGAAAATGTCCTTCAGGAGGCACCACTGAAATCAGCGAGCCAAACAGAAAGCCTTTGAACTCACCAGAGATTTTCATGTCTTGGCCCATGATTCATCAGTGCAGATAACAACTGTCCTGTTACAAGAAGTTGATCTAGAGGTGGAGTTGAGAGTCTAGGTGATGGGCAGGTTATAAATGGAGCATAAATATCAAAAATGATATCTAGATGTTTCATTCTACAACTGAGTCGAGGATAATTGTTATTAACTGTAAAGGAGCAGGTGGACAGCTAAGCAAATTGGAATAAGATATTCTGCACTTAAAAGGAAATGCTATGCTCTGTTTGACATGATGCCCAACCTGAATATGTAAAGGATGCAGGATACACAATCCTGACATAACACAGAAGATCAGGGATAGATATTTAAATTCAGAGTTATCCCCATGCAAATGCATTTAAACCTTTTGAACTGAGCATCATCACCTGTGGACAGTTATTTATAGAGAAGAGAAAACTTACAAGGAAACCCTTAGAAATTCAGCCTTCATTAGTTAACATCAATCATGGGTGACAATGAAGTAGTATTGTCAATATAAGCAGACATCATGAGATCTTTTACAGTAATTGAAAAGAGAGTGTGGGAAACCTGAAATATCCTACAGTGCCCTTAGATAGGGCAATGTGAGCTGGTGGAAAGTTTTTCCTGGCATCCTTCAGGTGTGCGTAAGATATTATATTTTTGTATTATTCCTTCCTTATATTTGATGCTTTATTCTTTAAAATCATATTATTTTTATCTGCTAAACTGTGAAATTATATTTAATAAGATGTGCTTATATTCAAATGTTACTTTCTAATTAAGTTCATTAAGTTTCATATTTCTGGGCAGATGAGATTCTCTTATGAGGCAAAATAATACACTTTAGTTTCTGGTCACCTGCAAATTCATCTAATCCTTAATAAAAATCATTACCAATCAGAAGAGGACCATGGATCTGAAGGGTTGCACTTCACTATGATTCTTCTTCGTAGATATCATATTTCTTTTGGGGTACCATCAGTGATACAGTCACCAAAGTATAAACTAATTAAACCTATAGTGTCATTGTTATTTCCTTTTTAAAATCAATTGAGTTGAAATATGTTCTGACTCTGTAATTACACTAGTAGGAGGAATTGGTGTATTTGCTCCAAAAATAAAACGAGGTCAGTATGGCTTGACCTAAGTTAGCATCGCAAGACACAGAGAATCACTGTTCATTTTCCTAGTGGCTGACCTAGTGTTTCAAATAATATTCTCTTTTAAAAATGCATGTCGCTGTCTTTCCCTCTTATGCTTTTGCCTCTCTCTTGCCTCCTGCCCCCTTGTGCTCCATTCCCTCCCTACTTCTCTCCACATGTTCATGGCTGGCCTCCACTTAATTACTCTCTCCATCTCTCTGCCTTTCTCTGCCTCTACTACTCTCTTAACTCCCCTCCCCATGCCCTAAATAAACTCTATTCTATACTAAAAAATAAAATAAAATACATGTCAAAATGTGTAGTTTTGTGAGGTTTTCAAAAAAGATCCTCTTGTGAGTGTGTGTGTATGTGTGTGTGTGTGTGTGTGTGTGTGTGTGAGAGAGAGAGAGAGAGAGAGAGAGAGAGACAGAGACAGAGACAGAGAGACAGAGACAGAGAGACAGAGACAGACAGAGACAGACAGAGACAGACAGAGACAGACAGAGACAGAGACAGAGGCAGAGACAGAGACCCAGACAGAGAGAGGTACCACATGTGGCAGGTGAATGAGGAGGCGAAATGGAGCTTCAGATCTAGAATTGGAGCTCCCATGTAGGTTCTGAGCTGAACCTGGGTTGTTTAAAACAGCAGGGAATACCCTAGAGCCTATAGCTGTTTCTTTATGACCCCGACTGTTTTGATTGTTTCTTTTGTTTAATGTAGACACTGGCCTAGTTCACTTTTTAGTGCTTTGTCTGGCCTCCCCATTCCTCAAACACTGCTGACAGAAGGACTGTGATCCTCTAAGATCCTCACAGTTGCCTTTCTGCTCGCTTTTCCAGCTTGGGGGAAGGGAGCCACCATTTACTGAATAATTCACCTCCACTGGGCTTCAGAAGCCTCTCCCTGGTGTAAGTTTTTCTCTGGGCAACCCATCCTTCACATTCACATAGATGAAGGACTCAAAGGAAGAATATTTTGT
The DNA here is from genome assembly GCF_008632895.1 of Mastomys coucha. NCBI lineage: Eukaryota > Metazoa > Chordata > Mammalia > Rodentia > Muridae > Mastomys > Mastomys coucha. The sequence goes on from NW_022196896.1 coordinate 1,979,071, forward strand.
TAGCAAATCATCAGCATATTCTTAAGCACAAGCCATATTTGTTTTGTTGCTCTCCAAATGCCAAAAAACAGACCGTTATTCTAACCACCTTTTAATCATTAACTCCTGGAAGTTGGAAACAGATCACAACTATGTCACTTTCTAGAGTTGAGGCTGAATCTCAATACCTTCAAGGATGTAATAGATGAGGTCCACTGTGGAAAAGGAAGCTAGCTGTTAGACAGTACAGATGAGGTTGTCATCCAGTAAAGGGATTCTTCTGACATTCTTCCATTCTTCCTCTCACTCACATTCTCTTCCTCTCTTTTACAGACTTTACTATTATTATTATTATTATTATTATTATTATTATTATTATTATTATTATTATTTAATATTCCTATGCAATCCAACTGATACCCCCCTCCAGGTCTGGCCTTTAACTGATCCCCCATCCCATATCTTCTCCCCTGTCTCCAAGAGGATGTCCCCACCCCTCACCCCTACTCCACCAAACCTCCCTACTCCCTGGGGCCTAAAGTCTCTGGAGAGTTAGGTGCCTCTTCTCTCACTAAGGTCAGATCAGGCAATCCTCTGCTGTATATGTGTTGGGGCCTCATATCAGCTAGTGTATGCTGCTGGGTGGTAGCTCAGTGTCCGGGAGATCTCTGGGGTCCAGGCTACTTGAGACTGCTGGTCTTCCTATGGGGTCGTCCTCCTCCTCAGCTTCTTCCAGCCTTTCCCTAATTCAACCACAGGGGTCCCCAGCTTCTGTCCATTGGTTGGGTGTAAGTATCTGCACCTGACTCTTTCAGCAGCTTGTTGGTCCTCTCTCCTCTCAGAGGACAGCCATGCTAGGCTCCTGTCTGTAAGCACACCATAACATCAAAAAAACGGTGTCAGGCCCTGGAGCCTTCCCCTGAGCTGGAGTTATCAAAGAATTAAGTTTTCAGTATCTCAGGTGTGATGGATAATTTTATGTCAACTTGACACAGAGTCATCTGAGAGGCAGGAAACCCAATTGTGAAAATACTTAAGTTTAGGCTGTAGGCAAACCTGTAAAGTATTGTCTTAATTGGTGATTGCTGTGGGAGGGAGCAGCCTTCTGTGGCTGGGCCAATACTTGGGCTGGTGGCCCTGGATTCCATAATAAAGTAGATTAAGCAAGACATGAAAGGCAAACCAGTAAGTAGCATTGTTTCAAGCCTCTGCTTCAGATTTTGTTCCCAGGTTCCTGTGCAGGTTGAGTTTCTGTTCTACCTTGCTTTGGTAATGAACAGTGATGTGAAAATTTAAACCTTTCCTCCAGAGAAGCCAGAGCGTGGTCAGGAAGAGCATTGGAGGTGAAGCATGCGGAAACGGGTGTAGACAGGTAAGGCTAGAATTTTATGTCCAGTGATGAGGCCATGAATCATCATGGAAATAGTAAGTCAATATTAGAGAACTTTAACTAAATACCAAATCAGTCCATGATCACCAAAGAGGAGAAGAAAAATTAGAACCAAATAGAGAGGAAACTTTAAACAGTATCTTGTGTTTTCAGTTGAAAAATACATGAATTCAGGAAAGCTCTTCAACCTTGCTTTTTCATGTCTTTAATGGTGTAGACATGATCTTTTGGCTATAAGATTTGAATGGTAATCTGGCATATATTATACTGGTGAAAGTAGAAATAACACAAATAAAAATAATTGCTGTATTCATGTCTTACTTCCTAGTTAAATATATATAATATTAAATCTATATATTAAATATATAGTATATTAAATATGCATTTAAATACAATATATATAAATTTAATATATATATCTAAATATATTTCTATATATAAATTTAATATATATATTTATATATATTTAAATATATTTAAATAAATATATATATTTAAATCTCCAGAAAGAGAGTTTCTGCCTTATTTACCAAGTGGCTATTGTTTAAAAGCTCAATTCAGAGATGCAAATAAATTGAAATCCTATGGTTAGGATATATGATTCTTCCTGTCAAGGAACATTTATTTGGGCAAAGTACTTTGTATTGAGAGGCCACTCCCAGGCCAGCTATATGGTAGACATGTTGAAGTTTCAACTTCACTCAAAACTTAGAGATAGAGAATGTTTTGAATGGACAAGTACAAATTCTATTTAATGTTCCCTTGCAAGCCTATGCCTTAGGAGAGCCCTGGGGAGGAAGGTTAAAAGTGTATCTGCCTGCCTGACATGAGAGATCTCAGAATGCAGAGTGAGGATTCAAGTTTTCAGACTCTGCCCATATGGTGTTGAAGACATTAGTTATCCTAGTCTCTTCTCAGAACACACACAAATGGAAAAACCTAAGTCAGCATTTTTCATTATTTATTTGCAATCAGTCATGCTTGTGCTGAGGTACTATGAAAGACACTATTTGTAATTAAATATTTAATGGAGGAAAATGCCCAAAAGGAAAATTTTTGCTCTAATAAAAACCTATACTTTAACAAGACTATTAAAAATATATTTTCTAAACACTTATACCATGTATAACAGGCTCAGATACTTGAGAACTGAGTGGTTACAACCCAGGAAGTCATATTATTAATGAATAGTCTCTGGCTATCTGTGTTTTCATGCTAGAATAGAAGATACAAACCACAAATATATTTCCTTCTATATCTGCTTTTATAATTATATTTATGTTTTTGACAGAATGAAGAAAACAAAGTACAGAAAGAACTAAAGCTTTAGAATCAGATGTTATCTAGATATATGTCTAATATTTTTTCATTCAAGTAGTGGCTGATTTGTGTCAAGGTATTGATATTTCTGGTATTAAGTTTCTTATATTTTAAGTGGAGATTCAATTAATTAACTACCTGTAGTTTTTTAGACCTCTTGATATAAGTAGGGATTTTATACAAATTATCTTGAGTGTAGTATACATGTACATCTAAAACTTTCTAGAGAAAAGCCAGTGAAACACAAGGTTTCACAAGGTGATAAACCCTGGAGAAATGAACACTAAAATGTAATGCTCAGTTAGGACATAATGAAGAAGTTCAAAGAGTGGGTAAAAGATTGAAAAGGTACAAACAACTGAAAGGATAAGGTTACATAATGACAGAAGCCATATTAAATGAACATAAACAGAGAAATGAGAAGGAACACAATCTACTTCATATTATATTACATAAGTGTTCTAAGTACAATGGGAACTTGATTTACAATGGTTGCTGAGAGCTTAAACATCCATTATTTCAAGTGTGATGCAAGGATAATAGACACCTATATCTCCTCACAAAAGAGTAATGACAATTGGCTTTCAAAAACTCCTGAATAGAGCAGAAATATCCATCATCTTCATTTCTAAAAACTCACCCTAAATACTTGAAGGTTTTCCTCACCTTTACTTGATTCTGTAAAATGCGCTGTTTATTGTCTATAATGGGTGACTCTGAGGCTACTATAGCATAAGTCTCCTTGCTAGGTTGTGGACATACAGGATTTACTTAGCACCTCCTTATAAGAAACTCAAGAACTTCTACAAATAAAAAATGACTCAGGCCATAATTAAAATGGGCTGCATAGGCATGTAAACAGATTCAGCTTCTGTGTCTTTCTCTTGAAAACAGTATCTCCTGTCCATGGTCTTGTAACATCACACAATAATTAGTTGTAAGGTTTGTCACAATATTTATTTATTCTAATATTGAAGACATTAATGTTTACAAATTATGGTTTTTTTAGAGAATGGAAACATGACCGTTATTTATGTGTAAATAAGTCATCCAGAGGTTTGCCACAAGCATATAACAAAGACAGTACATAATTAGTGTGTGTGCTGTTTTTCGCATGGACCTTGAATAAATTCTAAATAAAGATAAAGAGTCAAAAAGAAAGGCAATCTTAGTGTGTTGTAACCATATATGAGGTTCCTGCCCTTCTCCATTGCTGGTAAAATTGCAAGCTGGTACAACCACTCTGGAAATCAGTTTGGCAGTTTCTCAGAAAATTGGACATATTATTACCTGAGGACCCAGCTATATCACTCCTGGGTATACCTAGAAGATGCTCCAACATGTAATAAGGGCACATACTCCACTATGTTCATAGCAGCCTTATTTATAATAGCCAGGAGCTAGAAAGAATCCAGATGTCCTTCAACAGAGGAATGAATACAGAAAATGTGGTATGTTTACACAGTGAAGAAGTAATCACCTATTAAAAATGATGAATTCATGAAGTTCTTATAATGGATAGAACTAGAAAACATCCTGAGTGAGGTAACCCAATCGCAAAAGAGCACACATGGTAAGCACTCACTGGTAAGTGGATACTAGTCCAAAAGCTCCAAATAACCAGGATAAAATTCACAGACAACATGAAACTCAATAAGAAAGAAGACTAAAAGTGTGGGTGCTTCAGTCCTTCTTAGAAGAACAAAATACTCACAAGAGCAAATATGGAGATAAAGTGTAGAACAGAGACTAAAGGAAAGGCCACCCAGAGACTGTCCCACTTGGGGATTCAGACACTATTGTGGATGCCAAGAAGTGTATGCTGCAAGGAGCCTGATATGACTGTCTCCTGAGAGGTCCTGCCAGAACCTTACAAATACAGAGGTGGATATTAGTAGCCAACCATTAGACTGAGTGTGGTGTTCATAATAGAAGAGTTAGAGAAAGGACTGAAAGAGCTGAAGGGGTTTGCAACCCCATAGGAAGAACAACTATATCAACCAAACAGATCCCCCAGAACTCCCAGGGACTAAGCCATCAACAAAGGAATACACATGGCTCCAGCTGCATATCTAACAGAGGTCCTTGTCATGGACCAATGGAAGAAGTCCTTGGCCCTATGAAGGCTTGATAGATGCCCCAGTGTTGGAGAATTGAGGGTGGGGAGGTGAGAGTCTGTGGGTGGGTGGGTAGGTGGAGAAACACCCTCATAGAAACAGGGGGAGGGAGGATGTGATAGGGTGTTTCCCGGAGGAAAGAAACAGGGAAAAGGAATAACATTTGAAATATAAATAAAGAAAATACCCAATAACAAAAGAAGTATGCCAGAGAGTTTTTTGTCCATAACTATTTATTCTCTGGAACATTTCCAGGCCTAGGATGAGGGGCATTTGTGGCAAATATGTTTAGGAGAAATTATAAAATGACTAAGAGTAAACGTTGTAAGAAAGGAGAAATTATAAAATGGCTGAGAGTAAACCTTGTAAGAAGAATGAACTTTAGTGATAGCCAGTAGAAAATTTTCACAGGGCTAGGTGATCTGAGGGATCCTGGTTGAGAACACTGACCTTCAGGAAAGGAGACCTAGTCTAGCTTGTCAGAGCATACCGTTCCTCCCCGCTGCCACCTGTATGCCTGAGCCACCTTTCCCCAGTGCCTGCTCTGTTGCATCTTTCTGCAGTGCTCATGCACACTCACCAGCAATTTCTTTAAAAGTTAAAACAACTCATTCAATTCCCTCACCTAGCAACCACCACTGATGGAATTCCCACTGGAAACCAGGGAGGATCCAACACGTTGTAGAGATGGGGAGACCTCATAACTCGAATGCCTCTGCTTTATCCATGATCTCAGCCTTGGGCTCTCTGGGTACTAAATGCTGCTATTCATTCAGAAAATCTGGATGAATTGAAGGGCCAGAAATTCTCGGAGCTGAAATTCCATTTTTTAGCAGTTTGATAACGGCATTCAGGAAGGATATCAAAGTCCAAGACACGGGTTGAATATGAAACTGTCAGTAGGCTAAGTCTTACTGGAGTAGAAAAAACTAAGAAAATGTTTATTTGTGGTTAAAAATATGACTAGCCTGCTCTTATACAACAGTATTCATGCATGTACTAGTGCACGCACACATACACACACACCTTGATTTACCTCCTCTCTTTCAAAAGTGCCTTCCCTTCTGCATCTATACTTGGAATTATTCAGCTTCACCACTACTTCAGTAAATATTGAACAGTGATTGCCACTCCAGTGAAAATTGCAGTCTGCACTGCTTAGATTTTTTATTTCACTTTTTTTTTCCAAACTTTGTAAGAAGTGCTTCTACATGAGCTAAAATTTCTGAGTCTTTCTATCAAAGGCTTTCTGCAAGTCCCTTGAAGGCTGTCCTGTTGCCTTGCCTTGACTCTCTGTTCCCGGCTCTTTCTTCCTCCCACCCTGTGGGGTCATGTACTTGCCACCTCTAGGCTAAGTACCTCGGAGGGGTAAATAGTGTACAGTGTGAGTTTCTAAAGGGCAACATGATTCTGTGAGCATTGTTCACCATCGAATCCACAAGAATTAGAGCCATGATACAGCAAACTCCCTATCGATAATTTGCATGACTAAACTAATTAAATAATAATTTCATAACTTGTATATAGAGTGATGGATTTGAGTTCAGAAGTCCAACTCAAAACTTGACTTTGCCTCTTGGAGATTCTCTGTACTGTAAGGTGGATATCAAAATCTGATTTTTTTATTACTTATTTATAATCTTATTATGTGCCCAAGGCTGGCCTTGAGCTTACAAGCCTGCTGCTACCACTAGTCATGTGCTACAACTACAGATGTGTACTACCAACCCGCTAGAAATTAAAACTCCCGCTAGGAAAAATTTAAATTGTTTTGAAGATTGATTTTTTTCACCATTGAATAAAATCATCACAACTAAGTAGATGATGATTGCTATTGAATGAATAAATCTGTTTTATAAACCAAAACTTCATATTCTAGATCCCTAAGCCACAGCATGAGGATATTTAGAAATGGAGCCTTTGAGAGGTACTCACAGTTAGATGAAATCATAAGGAGGGCTTTAAACTAAGACATTGATACTCCTACAAAAATTTTGCTCTCTTCTCTCCCAAGAGAAAAGATCCATCTTTTCTGAGGAAAAAAAAAAAAAGATCATCAGAGGACATAACAAGATAATGGCTTTTTATGTCATTATCAAACTTCTAAATCAAATATATCTTGCCAACACTTCATGCTAGGACTTTCCGTGCTCTAGAACTGTGGGAAACAAATAGACTGTTTAGAAGATGTTTGTTATTGTGTATCTATAGTCTTTTATGTTTACATGTATGTGTGTGAATATAAGCATACATGTTTATGCTTATGTATGTGCAGAGAGTTGAAAGGGGGCATTGGATGCCTCGGAGCTAGAGTTACAGGCATTTACAGGATGCCTGACTTGATAATAGATGCTGGGTCCAAACTCTCATCCTCATGATTGCTCAGAGATTGCACTTATCCATTTAGCTATTTCTCCAACTGAAGAAATGTTTCTTATTTAAACTTCCTTCTCTACAATATTTTGTTGCAGTACCTTAAGCTAATACAAACAGCATGAATACTTGCATAAGTGGATGTATAGAAAAGCTGTGTTTTCACAAAATTTGAGCAATGTGGACAAAAATCAGAAGAGGAGTAAAGATTCTCTGGATATGGTAGTTATGTTAATCCTTCTAAAGAACTAACTAATTCTTAAGATCATCATGGTTCTCAATTACTAAATAGAGTTCTGTAGGTGAGATTTATTTTTAAATACAGAAAATAATGGGAAGAATTTAAAAGTATAGTAAAAGACAACACCCCAAGGAGATGCCTATGCAAGACATTTTATCTGTCTCACACTCTGTTGCCTCCTATATAAAGTAGCAATGAGGACCCCAATATATCTACTTTTTAGCATTACTCTGATAATCAAGTTAAGTTCAGTTGATAACTAAATGCCAATGTAAGTGCCAAGTGTAAGATCTCATTAATAATATCATGCCACTAAAAATGCACAGATTAAAGTTTGAAGAGATGGCACATATTGCTCTTCCAGGGGAGTTGAGTTGTTTCCCAGTACCCACATTGGGTGCAAGCACCTGTAACTACAACTTTAGAAGAATCCAGCAACTGTGGTCTCTGGGCACACCTGCAACACATGCAGATGTAATTAAAATAAAGTAAAAATTTAAAAACATTTATGTAAATGATACCCTTTGTTTTGAAATTTAAATGTCTTATTTAAAGTTTTCTGAACATGTTAGAAACTGTAATCATCCTAGAACTTACCAAGAACAAACAACCCAACAAGCCATATTCTACAAGAAAGAACCCATTCCACAGAGGCAAAGTGAATTATGGGTGGTCTCAGAACACACCACTTATACAAATGGATTCTCAACACTGGCCCATGGGTCTGGTTATTGAGCTATCTCTACCAACACATAAACACATTTCTTTCTTTCTTTCTTTCTTTCTTTCTTCCTTTCTTTCTTTCTTCCTCTCTTTCTCTCTTACTCTTTCTTTCTGATAAGTGCTTTTATTTTTTAACTTTTTATTGGATCTTTGTGCATTTCACATTATGTACTCCAATCCCAATCCCTCTCATCTCCCTGTCTCCCCACCCTTGCAACCTCCCTTCAAAAGAAAAAAAAAATTCAGTGTCGAAGCTGTAGTGTATCACAGTTTGTCCCACAATATACCTTTTTGTCCACCATTCTTTTCTTGCAAATGCTCATTGCAATGATTCATTTTTTTGGTTGGGGGCCTCTGGCTTCTGCTACACTAACAATACTGGATCCTCACTCACTAGGACTTCTCTCAGACATCCTGTTGTTGCTCTGTGTAGTGGATATCCTGCAGCTTTGGGTCTATAGGCCCAGTTTCCTCATGTACTCTAGCAGTTCATCAATAAGATAAATGTTGGGACTAACACATGTGTTTTCTGGTTGTCAAATATAGTAGGTTCTGTTTTGAATGATACCCTATTTCCCTTATGATATTCAAGTCAAAAAGACAGCATGTGAAAGTCTAGGAAATCTTCTAAAATCTGTAATTTGGGAGTAAATATGTAGCATTCTTATTGTCAACTTTCTTCCGTGTACAGTTTTACAAGAAATCCCTTGTGAATTGTTAATGGGCCCTTTGTTGATTAAGATTGACAGAGCATCTTCATTGATATTTCCTGTTCCATAATATTTTTAAAGGACTCTCACCATAAAATATTTTATACTAGTAAACATCAAAAAGGGTATGTGATCCTGCATATTTTGAAACTTAAGAACCGGCATAAAATAACAACTGACAGCTATATTTCACAACTGCAAATACTATACTGATTATTAAGCAAGTTAGAAGATGAGAAGTCTATATTGCAGCTAAAACTCAGGAGAAAGAATGGTGATCAAGTATAGAATTTTAACATGGGCTTTTGTCTGTAGCCTGTAACTAGGCACGTGGTAGAAGTTAGGAGGAAATTGCTTCTCTGAGCCCCATTATTCTGAAGAATTGTAAGAGCAAGCAAGAACGTTGATGGCCTCATAGTCACATTATTGTTCACATTATATTGACAGCCTAGCCCAACTCCGAGGAACGTAAAGTGAATTGCTTATTCAGAGTCCAGATGGGTTTCATAATGATACTTTCTATATCTTAAACATCTTGTTAAGGCTACCTAAAAAGAAGAACACAGGGAAAGAAGGGGTACATTGTTCTCTCACTCAAAAAGACTTACAAATTTTTACATTCCCCCAATCTTATCATTTTAAGATGTCAGTTCAATAAGAGAACACAGCCCAGGGCTCTTGAGCTTAGTGTGGCTAGGGGTCTGGTGCAGGCCCCAAGAGCATTCCTATTCTCCTGCTAAGGTTTCCAACTAGGATGCCACAAAGGAGTTGAGATCATGATACAATTTCAGGATCACAGGGAGCCCAGTGAGAAGCCTTTCCTCTGAGTATGAGCTCATGGCCTCACCCTGTGATTGCCATGCTGCCACCATGAACAGATATCTCAATAACCACAGTAAGCAGGCGGATGAATGCCAGCATTCAGAATTCATCTGCCCAAATGAAAAATAAGCCAGCCTCTGAGTTTTGCCAAGCCCAGCTCTCCTCTACTGATCAAATGTATTATGCATATGATTTCTGCCACTGATCTGACAATTAAAATCACGGAGAAGAATTCAGCCTTTTGCTGTGGCACACAGTCAGTAGGCTTCATTGGTTTAAATATATGACTCTGTTCCGACAATCAGAATTACGGAGATTCAGCTCTCCCTGTGACACATACACAGTAAATTAAGGTAAGAGACTTATGGGACTCCAAACACTGAAATTTTGGTGCTCTGAGCAAATAGGGATCTTGGGTTCTTATACAACACCCATACTTCTTTGTTACTAGTTTAGAAACAGAAGAAGCCACAAAATAACTAGATTTTATTGTTGTATGCTGATATGCATACAACCAGCGATATGTCCAGGCCATTCTCCTTGTGTGTATTAGATTTAAGGCATAAGTAAAAATTAATCAACATTTTTCCTTTATCTGTGAACTGTTCTAGAGGCTGGAGACAGGCAATGAACAAGCCAATACACATTTCAGAAGGAGATAGAACAAGAACATGGACTTTGAAATATGTTTTGAGACATGGTTTGCATATTTTTTGTTTGTTCTTTGGTCTGTGGCTAGAAAATCCAACAGTTTTCTCCTACTCTCATTTTAAAGCAAACTATACCCGTAACTTAAGCTGTGACCTACTGGTTGCCAGAATTACATAAGGTTTGGTTGGACTGTCGAAGGTGGACATGTATCTTGGCCTCAAGCTGTGAGTTCAGAAATTCTGGGTGTGCAAAGATCTGGCTTTTGCTTCCTCTTCCTGGATAGAAAGAGCTCTATGATCTACTAATCCTTCATCCAATCATAATTTTGTCCGTTCACTGTTTTCAGATGTTCTTCTGTGTAGGTCTTTGGGAATTGTCCTTTCTACTCACAGGTGCCATGATCTGATGCAAAAAAATCACTTCTCCAACATGCCAATTGGCAAACTCTAGATTTTGTTCAGGCAAACAGATTAGCCCTCTAAGGGTTAATTAGAAAGAGAACCCCATTCAGAGCCTGGGATTGTTTACTTCAATCGTTTTCATGCAAACTGCCATGTTTCACTTGGGTCCTAATTGTGCCTGATGGACCTATTATTTTGTAATCAGAGCAGTTCCTTGGCTTGCTCTCTAGGGGTTAATTAAATGGATGAGGTAGTGCCCCGGATATTACTAACAGACAGGACCACTTGAATTTTTCACCAACCGCATTGGAGAGAGTCCCGTTACTATGAACAATCGGGTTTCTGAGCACCAGTGGTGCCTTGCACAGTTGGAGTTTATTAGGTTACTGTACCAAGACAAGCCTGACTGATCCATCAATGCAATCCTGCCTGGCTTGGCCCTGTTTCCGCTCAAAGAAGACTAGGTGCCAGTGCACTCTAGAAACCCAGCCTGCATGTAGACAGCTCTGCCTACTGCAGAAGATGATTCCTGCCCCGGGTTAAATGTGCACAACTCGTGGAAATGCCAGTACCTTCCACCTGAAGGCACTTAATGGCTAGAAAACCAGCAATCTACCCTGAAACACACTGTACTAAACACAGCAAGAGACCACAATGATTGGTAAGGTGACTAGACATTTCTCTGGCGTTTTTCTGCCGCGGCTGCTGCTGCTGGAATCTGACTTTGTAATCCCCATTTCTCCCCCTCGTTCCTTTGTCTTTTCCAACTGAATTTCTAGCTTGCGATTCTTTCTGTAAAATGATCACACATTATTTTGTTTTACGTTATTTGTATTACTATATGCAACAAGCCTCCTGGGATTTAATAAGCAGGAGAGAGTATTGTGTGCCGAGGCGTGAAAGAAGAGAAGCATAAATTCTAGAGAGCAGAGAGCTAAGCCCTTCTGCCTGTGGGACAGTTAGGGGAACAGCAAACCCGGACAGGAGGCTTCTGTATGTGAGGTTTTGTTCTCAGCCCCATAGTCTCAATTAAAGAGAGGATGCTCTCTACTGTGGAGAAGAATCTAAACTACAATCACAGGGAACTGGGGATAGGGGCTTACAGCAGTCTAAGTCGTGTTTGTGCAGTTAGTTTCTGAGCACTCTTTGTAAGAAAACAGGGCTGTTGGACAGCAGAATATGTAACTTGATGGAGGGTGGGCATGATGCAGGGAAATGAATTCAATTTTTATTTATTTTATTTTATCTTATCTTATTTATTCACTGTGTGCACTGAGTGACTTGGAGGAGTCACTGACCTCCTCTTAGTTTCAGACTCGTCATTCAAGTGTATCTAAAAACATAGATCTACTTTGTTCTATGAGATTGTTGTGAAAAGTCGAGCATAATGTGTTATATATATATTACACAACTCAACTAATATATGAACAAAAGAATGAGTATTTTATAAGGTATTATAAGTATTTATAATTATGTGTGAAACTTAAATTTTAGCAAAGGGCGATGTTATATTTCTCCATCCCAACATCTAAAAAAGTATAAGTTTCTAGGCTGTGTCCTAGAACTTACGGATTGTTGCAGAAACTAGCCTGCACCTGAGGTCTTTTTGCCTTGCTTCCGATGATTGCATTTCTGTCAGAACAATTTTGTTGCATCATTCTGAACCTGTATACATCTTTGCAGCAATGAGTAAGGAATAAATACAGTAATGAAATCACAGTAGGTACATAGATTAAGGAAATACACATATTAAGAAAATCAGTGTAAATAGAAGGTAGGCTTGTGGTTGGATAGCACTAGGGATTGTGGGGTATGAGAATGACAATGAGGACAGTTAATTTGGAGAAGTTGAAGAGAATCTGATGATAGCCACATGACCCTATGAAAATGCTGAAAGATTAGGCAAAGCACATTTGGGTAAGACACATCATGGGTTGAATGTGAGTTAAATATAACTCACTCAAACCTATATTGAGAAATTAAGATTCATATATGTGTACCTACAAGTTAAAGCATGCTGTAATATTAGCTATATCCCGGTGGATAGATGCCTCTGGATGGAAAATGCTAACTCAATGAAATATTCTAATGAAGCAAAAAGGAAGAAAACATAAGTCTTTCTAAAGGGAAGATTGTCACTAATCCCATAGCTGCTCCCTACAATGCTCTTGAGGCCAGCAATCTGTGAGAATACACAAGGTACTTCAGGGCTGCATCTAAACTTGAAATGTTTCCACATATCTCTGGCTCTTTTCAGGTTTGGATTCCATTTTCCTTCCATTTTTGTAATATGTATATATCAGGAATTGATCAAGCTTGCTCCTCTAGAAATCCAAAGTCCTGGTCTTAAAGACATTTGGGCAGCACCATAGAGTACCTCTCACACAGAGCCACCTTACTTATTCCTATGGGGTTTAGATGGCAGTTTATTGGTGGTAGGGTAGTAGTAGTACTATTTCTATGACTGTGAACAACATTTTTCTTCTTGTTGTTCATTTTAAGTCTTATCCCCACACTGTAAATAACCTTGTTATGTCCATTTTATACTTGTGCAATGTGAGACTTGGAAAGACTTAAGCCAAAGTTAAAATCGAGCTAGTCTATGGTCTTAATCAGTTTGCAGTCTGGTAATGCAAAGTTTCTACTGGATTGTATGTGTTTTCACAAAGCTTGAACAAGAACAGAGGTTCCAATGTTCATGGAATGATATCTAGTCTGCTGGGAACACCTTCCAAGAGAACACCAAAAGGGAGCTCAATTACAGTGCTCTGGACCTCACAGTGGGTTTATATTTTATCTTTGCAGGGCTTTCTACCTTAGATGTTTTCCATACATCAACTGAAAAATCTTCTTTTTCTTCATTCAGAAAACCATCAGATTCTATGCATGTATCCACACATATATATTCATATATCAATATAAATATATACCTATATTTTATGATACATATATGTGTGTATGTACATATATTTAGGGTATATGTATATAGAGGTAGATGTATAGATATATCTGTTAATCAAAAATAAAAGGCCTATCCTCTAGAAGGATAAAAATAAGATTAAAACTAGCCATAAAAAACAATTGTTATATATAATGATTGTAGAAAAGAACACTGAAAAGAATACAACCATGTATCTATCTGTCCATCTCTAGCCTGGGAAAAAGAGGAGAGAAAGCTAAGAAAAATAATGGCATAAAGTTCCTATTGAAAAAGTGTTCTGGATGTACGACAACAAGGAGAAAGAGCATGTGCTTATAAAGTGAGCAGTGTGAAGAACATGATATTTCTCAAATAACAAGAGTCACTATGTAAGAGTCCAGGTTCAAGATCAGCCTAGCTTTCCCAGAGTCTGAAACGCCAGTTATTCAAGTACATCTTGTACTTGAATCTTAAATGTGGCTACCTGGGTCTGACTATCTATTCTCATTTAATCTCCTTTTAGACACTAATCTTTAAATCATGCTACACTCAATATATGTGTATAAAACTCACTCTATATATTGTGCTGACAGAGGGCAGAGTGCCAAAACCTTTCCTTAATGCATGTGTATGCAATGGTAATTGCCTTAAGATCCAAAAGTAGACTGCTTAGGTTCAGAATTATATAGTTTGGGTAAGTTAAGGAAAAGTCATGAATATTGAGATATTTTTAAAATACACTGTTATAAATGGATCACTCATTTAGATGTGTTCTATAATTGTGCATTCACCCAAAGGTTATTTCCGATAAGAATTTTTTTAAATAAAATTCTGATTGAGATCCCATAAGCCTGATAATTCTTTCATATCTTCTTTCTTTTTCCATTCCTGAAGAATAACATTGTGTCCATAGTGCCGCACAGGGTCTCCAAAAGCAGAACTCTGTGTAAATGTAATGCCTGATTGTTGGCACTTGGGTCATCCAGTAAGATCCTTAGCAGCACAGAAGTAATTCTAACTTTGGTGGGGGGGGGGGGAGAGCTAAAACTCATAAGAACTACACATCCTTCACAATATTCTTTTGAAGGATCCTACCAAGGGCTGGGTGGCTTTAGCCAATCGCTGTATAGAGATTGTGTGTTCTATTCAGGCCCAGGTTTTTCACATACCAGAGTGTCAACTTCAGACATGAAAGAAAATTGTGTTGGTTAGATGAGTGCTGCATACTTATAAATATAGGAAGAGTTGTTCTCTGTAAAAGTACAGAGGTAGGACCAAAAAATGTGCTTCTAATACTTCCTATCCATCTATTCCAAAATCAGCTACTGGAAACCTACTCTGACCACATACATACTTCAATAAGGCTTATTTTCTTTTAATCAAATTATATCCTCTTGCCTTCAGATAGAACAAGTTTTAAGAGACCAAATTTTGAGAATATATCTTTAAATAAAATAATTAAAAAGCTAAACTGACACCAGATTTGGTTATCAAATGATAGTTTCTTCCTATTCATCTATGAAACCTAACTTAAACAAAAGTAAACCTAAGGTGCTATGTTTATGATGAAGTTTTTGAGAAAACACTGAAGCTCTAGAAGTCAATGAAAATTCCAACTCAGAAACCACAAAACCAGCCCACAAAAAAAAGGGTTTTAAGGTTTACTAACGATGAACCTTGTACTCCTTCCAAGAGCTCTTTTGTTTCATGCAAATAGACTCACTGCTGATGCCATTAGATTTAACACATATTAATTCAGATAAAATGTTACTTAAGTAACTGTGCTTTAAATCTCTCAGAGCTTATGACTAGAACTTGATAGAGTCACCTTGAGCAACCATTTCTCACCACCTGGTCATGCTTGAACAGGATAACAGTAAGCAGTGCATAAGCAAACAAACAAAACAATAAATATATTTAGCAACCACAGAAGCCCAGCACAAGTTCTGGGCCTTACCCTCAGGCATAATATCACTCTATTATTAAGGAATTATCAACAAGAATACAAGATACTAATTCAGCTTGTACATAAAGTTCAATTCCAAGAAAACTAGGAAAGATTTTTCAGCATTTTACTGTAAAATAATGTGTTAAAATTTAGTGTCAGATTGGAAGGCAATGTAGTGTGGGCTTGGTGTTTTCATCAGAAGGTAAGTTAAATTTTGGTATAATCTCATGAACAATTTTCACATTTAAGAGGCAGAAGAATTTGCCTTACATTATCACAGACTGGCAGCATTGGGAATGCATTAAAAGAAACAAAACACACAAACAAGAAAACATGTAAATGCATGTTAACCCATTCATGAAACATATATTTTTTAGTATATGCATTGTGAAATAGTGTGTCAAGCATAGATTAAAAAGTGATTATAAATAGACATCACCAACTGAAAACTGGTATTAAACATAGATTATAGTCCAGTCCTTCATGGTTGCTCATGGTTATTGTTCACTAATTGCTATTCCCATTTACTTATCTTTTCTGTGGCTATTTGTTGAAATGAATAAAGACAATAATAATAATGATAGGATACCACAGTCTCCACTTAGAGGGCAAGCAGCTCATGGTCAGAAGACCTAACTGTCTGTGTCTTAATCATCCTGGTTGGATTCTTTCTCACACCTATCCTTTATAGCCCCACTTTATAAATGCTAGTATCTAATCCTTGATATAGACTACTAAATCTCATGGTGAAGCCTAAATATAAGATTAGTTTTAAATTACCCACGTGATCTTGTTTTGCAGCCAGGCTGAGGGCCACTCAGTTTCTAACTGACATGTGAAACTTGCCCTAGTGATCTGATTTTAAATACCTGCAGCAGCTATGATGGTCTAGGAAAGAATACCACATTTAGGCTCTTTACAGTTTAGATTATTTTAGAATTTTACCAGATTCAGTTTCTATACTATTACTTTTGTAAAATGCAGATTAAGTAAGCAGCATTAAACTACATACTGTTCACTCTGTGGTCCTTTATCATGCTTCTGTTCAGAATGCTAGTGTTTGCATCCACTACCGTCTTGTCTTTCCTGACAGCAATTTTCCATATTCTCTCTCTATTCTTCTCCCTGATTTGTTTCTTCTGCATGAGCCACAATCTCAGCTTCTCCACCATCTACTTCCCTTTTACACTCAGGACTCAGCATAGTTGTGACAATCAGTGTATAGATACCATTTGTTCTGCGAGACTTTCCAATGGCAAGTAGAATTATGGGGCTTCCCAATGACTTACGTAGAAACTTGTTTCCCTTTCTCAAAGCTTGTCAAATGTCCTTGTGTGTTTACCAGTCTGTTTTCCTTGCTATATTCTAAATTCCATGTGTAAGCACTAGAGGAATACCTGCATCAATAGCCATTGTAGCTCCATGATCTAACTTGGGCAAAGTACACAGTAGATAGTCTGTAAATGTCTGTTTAATTAACTTTTAACATTACATTTATTGACTGTATGTAGGGCAGGAAGCACGGTGCACATATGGGGGTCAGAGGACAACTTATACCAGTCACTTCTACCATTTTACCATGGTGAGTTCTGAGGATAATTCATGTCATCAGGTTTGGCATGAACACCTTTACTCATTGAGCAAACTCACCAGTCTTAGGTATATGGTCTTTTGTTTTTGTTTTTGTTTTGTTTTGTTTTGTTTTGCTTTTTTGTGCACATATATAATAAGTGACAGTTCCATAGATGTGGCAAGCTCAAATAAGTTTAAAATTGAATGTCCAAATAATTGATCACTGACTTTCCGTGTATTGGAGAAAGAGATGTTCCTCCTTTCATTTATTAGATGTAACTCCTTAAGAAAACCCTTTGTTCTTTGAGCTTTAATTTGAAACAAGGAGGAAAACTTAGAAATGTATAACATAGTTTCTTTCTGACACTAAGTGCTTTTGTGCTGGCCATAGTCTTAAGGACATAAAAATTACAAATTCATCAGTAAGATTCATGTACAAAGATGGGAGTTTCTGCATTTCCAGTAAAATATTGCCTGGACTACATATGGCACATTGTGATGCATCCCTGGGAACTGGTGGGCTCTGAACTAAGATCTCAAGACCTCAGTGTGCCCTTTAGCTTCTTAGAAGCTCCCACATTCCCCAGATTGGATACCACCTCCTATGCATGAGTTGTGAGTGATATGATTTGTTTTGAAGCAGAAATAATGTTGTTCAAATGATAGCATAATAAACTAGTCATTACTTCTAATTGCTGCTATTAGCACTTTAAATTTCCCTTCTCTAGGATTATTGTTGTTTCCATTAAGCAGCTCTTTTCTACTCTGTCAAAGATCAAGATGCCATAGGAGTATGTTTGGGTTGTCTTTTTCAGAATAGGTGATTTTGTGGTTTAATTCACTACAGAGAACTGTGTGCTGCTCTCTTGAATTAAAATTTAAATCTGGAATGCTAGCTGGGCCTAATCCACCCACTGCTGATTTTGAAGCTACTTAGCATATCAAAATGATAAGAGCATGCAGAATGAACACAGTGCAGGAGGACAACACCAACTATGAAGAAAGAGGATGCACTGATTCCCAGGTAGTGTCTACAGAGCCCTGGGCGATTGTGATTTTGAATATTCTATGCTTATTTTTGTCATTAGATACAAGAAATCTCTGCATTCTACTATGCAAACTATGTCTCAGACTCTCTGGTATATCTTTAGAGAGAATGTGTATCCTGATTTTTGTTTCATTTTTATGAAAGATAATCTCTGTACTCTTGATCGGTTTCCTGCTTAATCAAGTCACCTTGCAATTTCCTCAAATTTCTGTGATTCAGAGTCAGTGGGAAGAAGAGTGAAAAAGAGAAAAAATGTGCACCTTGTAAGGATATGGTTGGTATCCAGCTAAAATGTCAGTCAGGATTTGAAATCTCATCAACTCTCCCTTTCAGGGTTATCTTGACAACTGAATGAGATCATAAGTGAAGTATGAATGAGATCATTAGGACATAATCAGCCCCAAGATGGCTGCTTTGTTAACTCCTGGAACTCTGTTGCCTTGAAGAGTGCCTGATGTAAACAAGTTCACATTTACATATGCAAGCTATCATCCATAATATTTGATACATAAGAATACTGGAATATAATAATAGAAACTGGTAATTATTTTCCAAAATCAGGGTTAAGGGCACATATAATCTATTGAGCAGACAAGATTTAAGAATAGAGACTACTGTAAAGTCATTTGAGAATAATTTAATTTTTGTTGGATTGGTTGTGTTTTATAAACTTGTGGTAGTAGTATATCTAAGTACATCATTTTTGTAGGTTAAAAACTATGTATAGTGATGTCTTAGTTATTGTTCTATTGCTATGATGAATGAATGTGCTGATAACCTAGGCAACCAATAAAATGAAGCATTTAATAAGGGGCCAATTGCAGTTTCAAAAGGTGAGTCCATTATTTTCATGGCAGGGAGTGTTGGGGCAAGCAAACAGGCAGGCATGCATGGTAGCTACAGAAGTTGCTGGGAGCTTACATATCATCCACAAAATGTAGGGAAATAAAGACATCAGCTTTTGAAACCTCTTCCAGGACAGTCAGTCAGATTCCAATAGTATTACACTTCCCAATACTTCCAAACCAGTTTCACTAACTGGGAACCAAATATTCAAACATATGAACCTAAGGGGACATCTTTATTCAAACAACCACAACTGGTCACATGTTTTGTTCTTGTGACATTAACAGTGTCAGTCTCTATAATCTAATGGATTAATATGATCACCTAACACAGACAAAACTTTGCTAACAACTATAGATTTTAAACATTCTGGGTAATTGTGTTTTATAAACTTGTGGTAGTAGTATGTCTAAGTACATCATTTTTGTAGGTTAAAAACTATAGTAATGTCTTAGTTATTGTTCTATTGCTATGATGAATGAGTATGGTGATAAAAAAGGAGAGAGAGAGAGAGAAAGAACTGCACCGGGAAGACACTGGACAATGGGATGAGCTAAACTCTGGAATCGAGAAGAGGGTCCAGAACAGCCAGCTATACTTTTCACTGGGGTAATAATATTTGAATACACTTCTAGCACAGCATCTGCCTCGCTCTGTTTTGTCAACTATTTCCTTAGAACATTAAAATCTATAAATTAATAGAAAGTACAAATAATTAAAGTACAAAGGGGCACGGTAGTGCATGTCTGTAATGCTTTTAGAAGGTAGAAGCAGAGGTAGGAGACTCAGCTACAATACAAGTTGAAGATTAGCCAAAGCTACATGAGCCACTGCCTCAAAACCTCCAACAAAACAAAGACACAAAAACAATAAAAATATTTCTCAACCTCACTTCACTGAATATTTTCTATATCAACATATGGCCCGTGTCTGCATATAGTCATAATATCAACATGTTTAAAATATAAAAATACTTTAAAATTATAGATACCTTGATCTACCTGTCTTATTTAGGTATTTCACCACCTTTGTGTATGAATATCCAGGGCTCTTCTATATAGCAGAAATAGTATCAGTATTCCTGAGACACTTGACAGTGAGATGGCAGTAATTTTATTTGTGGATCACTTCCAAGTTTTCAGATTTATGACATTTTAACTGCCTGGAGTTGGATGAGGGTTCAATACCTGATCACTGGTCACACATTTTACTCCTTGTCTCATCTTGTCTTATTAGTTTGTTATTTAACTTTTCATTGATTCTTTGTGAATTTTACATCATGCAACCCAAATCCTACCCATCTCTCAGTCCCTTCATATTTGCTTTCTGCCCTTGCAAACTTCCCCACAAAGGAAAAAAAAATCTCATTGTAGAAGCTGTAGTGTATACGGTATGGCCCACAGTACACTCTTTTCTCCATACATCTTTACTTGCACATGTTCACTACAATGAGTCATTAGTCTGGTTTTAGGCCTCTGGATCCTGCTACATTTTCAATACTGGATCCTTACTGGGACTTCTCATGTAACTCCAGCATTTCCTGCTGTTCCCCTGTATCATGAAGATCTTATAGTTTTGGATTTATAGGACTAGCCTCTTTGCACGTTTCAGCAGTTAGTATAAGGGGGTAGATGTTAGGGTGGGCCAACTCAAAGTCCTGGATTTGTGCCTGCATGGTAGCTGAGCTGGTCAGCTCACCAACTCTCCCAAACCCACACCATGAGGGCAAGCTCTCAAGTACTGCCCTTGCGAACTTACCCAAGTACAGCCTCAGGCAAGGGGCAGAACCAGTTCATCTATTCCTACACCAGCAGGGCCCACTCTATTGTGCTTCCCAGAATATTTCTGCAATCTGGGAGAGGTGGAGCCAGCTGTGTACAGTGCTCAGACATTAACATGGCCCCAGGAAGCAGCCCAGACCAGGGATCTCTTTATGGCCTTTGGTGGTAACAGACTCCTGCTGCTGCAAGGCCAAGGACCTAGACATGGCCCTTGGTAGCAGCACAGAGCAGAACCTCACCAAGACGTAAGGTGATATCACCTATTACTCACATCAGGCTGTTCTTCAGGAACCTCAAGTCTCCAGCTTTCCCTGTCTTCATCATGCACAAATCCTTCCTCTTCTCTCCGTCTTCCATCTCTCAACCACTTCACTGCTCATCTTAGTGGCACTCAGTATACCATTAGGTGTCAGGGGTTGTATCAGGAGTGCTATTCCACACCCATGCCATATGGCACCAGGATTACTGGACTGGGGTGTTGTTTCAGGCTTGCTTTTCCCACCCTAGCTATGTGAGGCCACATTGTGGTTGGTCTGCAGCTTGCTCTGCCTGCTCAGGATGTGTGATGCCATTCCATATTGATTTACCCTTAACTTTTTTTTTTTTGTGAAATTAATATTTGAGAAGATTCCAGATTTCCTTGAAGTATAGCCTTGATTGGCATTTGTAGGACTATTATTTGGTATGATTTTAAGGGTGTTTGTTCATTTCCTTATTCAGTCTTATTTTCCTAAGAGACCAAGGAGGTAAATTTAAACAAACTGCACTTCATTCTCAGCATCCCTACCAATATGTGAATTATTCTATAAACAAAATTTGTATCACTTGCATACACAGGTGAGTTGTGCTTTATGGTATCATAAGGCCCCACACACTCTTGTCTGAGGGATGTTTCTCCATCAGTTGCCTCATTTCCATTTCAATCTCAGGCTTTGACCACATCCTCCAGAACTACTAGATCTTCCTCACTGTCTGACCTATTTCCAGTCTTAGGCCTTTCAACTCAGCTTGAAACCTGTCTTCAGGATGATCCATCTAAACAACAGCCAAGATCGCATCATTCCTTTATTAGAGAACTTCTGAGGATTCAAAGATGTATAAGATGCAGTCCCAGCCCTTTAGACAAATAAAAAGACCATCATGATTTGTCCCTTGTTGTTCACTTCCTCCTGGATTATAGCTTTTATTACAAGAACTGCAAAACCCTTCAAGTATCTGAGTAGCTTCCCTCTACTTGTCAGCCTTGGGGATAAATAAAATTATCTGGATCTTACTTATGTGAAACCATAAGTACTAGAACAAAAAAGTTAACAGGAACCAAAAGTTCTTGCACTCGTTCTTCAAGCATTAGCGTTATGTAATGGTAACGATAGTTCCACACATGTAATGAGATAATACATACAAACTGTAATTAGCTCAATGTTGAGTTCATATCATATTTGGAAAATGTGAGTTGTTTTATTAAAAACAAAGAATAGCAGTTAGGTGTACGGTGAATGAGGAAAAAGTAAAGTAGTCTGTAAACTATTGTGATATTTATATTGATGATTCCAGAACCGCACGCTGCTCAGTTACAGGCATCTGCATAAAGAACTGTTTTGACTCCACAGGCCACATTCTTTGTAACCACCCTCTTCTTGCTAAAGCTACAGGTTAGAAAGATAATGTAGTTTAATCTGATTCATATAAAACTTCATTGCTAGAGTCAGTAGATGAATTGTATAAGAAGAAAATAATTATTTCTTTAAATGTGAAAAGGAACAATTTGCTTGTAGGTTTCTCGATGCTTTTGGAGAACTGCCTCACAGTACTGAGAACCGCATTCCATAAGCATATGGCGAGCTCATACCAAAGAAAGGCAGATAGATATTCCAGAGATAGCCAAGAATTTAATGAAGAGAAATTTAACTATATCTCAGATGGCAGTGAGTTAGGGTAGTTCTTACAAGCACAGTAGTCTAGATTTCATACAGGAAAATGGAGTAAAAGCCTTTCTGATGACAACAGAGTCATTGGTACATTATCAACTGTCTGGGTACAGGAAGAGCTTGGATTCCTCACCTGATTAAGATTCCCAGTTGAATTGTGGCATGGCTCCAGCAGCATATGTAGCAGAGGATGGCCTACTTGGTCATCAATGGGAGGAAAGGCCCTTGGTCCTGTGAAGGTTCTATGCCCCAGTGTAGGGGAATGTCAGGGCCAGGAAGTGGGAGAGGGTGGGTTGGTGAGCAGGGGGAGGAGAGAGGGAACAGGGTTTTTTTTTTTTTTCTGGAGAGGAAACTGGGAAAGGAGATATCAATTGAAATGTAAATAAGGTAAATATCTAATAAAAAATAAAAGCTGTATCATGAAAATAAAAGGATTTTCACTATGTGAAGTACAAAAAAAAAAAAAAAAAGATTCCCAGTTGAGAGTATATTTTCTCTGCTGTGTCTCCAGTAACTCTCCTCTATTGTGTACTCTATTGTGTTTCAAAGGCTACAGAGAAGCTGAATGTGGAAGAGGTATGTGAACTGAATGGTTGAGAAATGGAAATAATGCATTTGGAATAATTGAAATAAAGAACAAACAGATGTATAGTAAACACAGGTTTTAAGGAGACAGGGTCTGCTATGGTGAAAGAGTTAATCACTGACCTGTCCTACAATGAAATTGACTTCTTCGAAATTTTATGTCTCATCATTTAAAGGCAAAGTCCCAGAGTTACCAAAAAGAGTTTCCTAAATTGCAAAGAAAATTAACTAAGATTTGTTGTCCTTAAGCAATAGCAGCCAGAAACTTCAGTGATAGAATCGCAAATTGTTGGACTCCTTAGCTTACTGAGTCAGAAAGTAAGGCTTGCCCCCATCTCTGATTTGAACAAGCTTCCTAGGTAATTATTGGTGCACATTAGAGTTTGAGAACCACTAACCTTGATAAAATTTTTTCTTCTTTTTTTCATTTATTTATTATTTTTATCAATTCCTTGAAAATTTTATACAATGTATTTGTTCATATTCATAACCCTCCGTATCTATCCTCCCATTCCCTGGCCTACTCAACTTCCATTCCTCCTCCTCTTTTAATTGCTTTATACCCATCAAGTCTAACTCATCCTGCCCTTTGGTGTATTTGATCTTCCATTGATACAAACACCTTTAAAGTAAACTTACGTCTCCCAGCGACTATCATTTGCCAGTAGCTGCTCATCTAGAGATGGGACTCTGTGACCACTTTCTGTTTTCATGCAGGGATTTGTGAAGTTTAACTCCTGGTACTGTTTGTCCCTCAGTACACTTTAGTATCAATCAATTTGCTACTTATGTCCTATGGCTATAAGGGCAGTTAGTTAGTACTTAGTTAATAAAATAGCCAGGCTAATAGAATAGCCAAAATGGATCCCAATACTAAGAGGTTTCATTCAATAAATGACTGTATGGCGCAACATCAAACTGAATCTTAGCATCAGATGTACCAACAAATGCCACAATGCTGTGTTCACCCCTGAAGATATGGACAAGTGAGCATTGTCATCTATCTCACTACCCCTTCTTAAGGACAGAGCAAGGAATAAAGAAACATCTGAGTTGACATCTCATTTTTGCCATCTTTCCACCATCATCAAATTGAATTGAAATCTTCCAGAGATGAATCAGACTAGATAGGGAAAGCACTTTGATTCCTTCTAGCTAGGGTACAAATGATGTTGAATTCTTCTTGCCAATCATACATATTCATCCCATGGTGCTGTAGATTTTTTTTTAACATTTAACACCATGTCTCATCTTTTTATATTCTCAGTACTTAGCACGGTGTCTGCATGCTCAGTCATTAAACATAATGTATTCAATTTGGTAAATTCTTCAGGTTAAAAAAATGATCCAATGATCAAGTATTACCATTAGTAAAATAAAATAAAACAGAATAGTAGAGAACAATCCCCTCAGTACTAAAAACAATCAGAAACACATTTTAGAGTGGCAAATTGCTTTTTTTTTCACAATCTCTAACTTTGTTTTACATTGTTATGTGATAAATAAAATTATGAATTCTTTTTTTCCTTCATTACTGTGTATTGGGGATAAAGTTATACAGAACACTTAGATGTACAAAGAAAGTATAGCTTTATAATTTTTAGAGCTAACTTGATTTTTGTAATCATTTTACTTGTTAATGGAAAAACTAAAACTTCACTGTCTATATATCAGGACCCCTTCAGTTTAATCCACTCACCTATTGTCCTGATGACTTTTCTATTACTTTGCAGAGATGCCATGACCAAAGAAATGCTTATAAAAGAAAGCATTTAATTGAGGGCTTGCTTATGGCTTCAGAGGGTTAGCTCATTATTAGCATGGCAGGGAGCATGGCACTGGGCAGCAGTTATGGCATTGGAGTAATAGCTAAAAGCTTGTATATTATCTACAAGTTATAGGCTGAAAGAGCAAGTGTGGGCCTCGGCCTGAACACTCAGTGCACCCTCAGTGACACATCTACTCCAAGGCCACACCTTCTAATCCTTCCCCTAAACAGTTCTACCAACTAGAGACCAAACATATGAGCCTAAGGGAGTCATTTTCATCCAAACCACCACATCTGTGAAATGAACAGTAGAGTTCAAGTCAATACTTTTCCCCTCTCTTTCTCTCTTTTCTGTCGCCCTCCCTTCCCTTTTTCTCCCTTCATTGATCCCTCCCTCTCCTATTATCCCTACCCATCCAATACCTCCTTCCTTTTCTCCCGTTCTTCTCTCCCTCTTTTCCTCTTTCCATGTCTCCTTCTCCCTGCGCCCTCCTTTCCTTCCCTATGCCATGCATTTCAGATAAATGCTGTATGTCTTCGGTTTCCATCCTTCTCCATACTTGTTCACAAGATGGAATCTGGAGGAGGGGAATCTTGAAGATGTGTGCTAAAAATAAGCAGATAAAAATGTTTATGTGGAGAATACAGTAACTGGAGTAGTCTTCTATTTCTCTCCTGTCCTTTCCCCACTCTTACCTACAGGCATGTGCAGGATTTGGACAGAGTCAGGAGAAGTGTTCTAACAGTCATCTCTCCTACCATCTTCATCAGCCAATTTTAGGTCATTGTCCCTACATGTCTTTGCATGTGGCCCTGAAGAAAAGATGGGATCTTTCCTCCACGTGAAGAAAGAGAAATGCACCTTTTTAAATCTATCTTTGAAACACATTTAAAACTTTCTTTATTCTTGAAATCTTTGCTCGAGAGAAGACAGAATATGTGTGCCTTTCACCTGCTCCGAACTCTTCTTTCCTCTTACTTGAAATTCTTACTCCTACCTCTCTCTAGCCTGGAATCTTCTGCTCAGTGACAGAAATAGAATTATTTCCTCTTGCCATCTGATTAGAGACATCAAAGTGCTTACCTGTGCTTTCTACAAATTTAAGAATCTTAAACAGGAGTCGGAGGAGTGGAGGGAGGGATGGCTCAGTGGTTAGGAGCAATTCCTGCTCTTCAGTTCTCAGTACTTATGTCATTACAAGAGGATCTGAAAACCTCTTCTGACTTTCATGTGTTCCTTAACATATGTCATATACATACAGACTCATGTAGATAAATCTTTCTAAAGAAAAATACAAAACTTTTTTATAAGGACAAGACATTAATATGAGACAATATTTCAAGGTCTGGTTCTAAATACTTATCATAACTGAGAAAGCTGCATCAAAATGCAATAATACTGTGCTGTTTTATTTTGAGTGCTGTCATAGGATCCCTAGATTGGTATCATTCCCATTCTATAAATAGTATATGAAGTTCAAAAATAACTTGCTCTATGTTTTACAATATAAGCATTCCTTCAACTACATTATGAGCAATATTCAATCAAATGAATATACCAAACTTTATATCCAAAGTTGAGTAACCAGTCTTCCACAAATGTTGACATAAAAGATAAACCAACAACCAGCTGAAATGTTATGATCCTAGGTAGCTCAATCTCAGTCTTAGTTCAATCATAATGTAAGATTTGAAAAGAAATCCTCAAGCAGCGAAAAGTGAACATTGATCTAATGGGCTAACGGGATAATTATGTTTATCTCACAAAACATAGGTTTTCTATAGGCTTCAAAACACTTTTAGAGATAAGTACTTCATTATTGGAGAGGGAAAAAGTTATCCTGGAGTTGTTTTAATCTCATGGGATAGAGGATTGGGAAGAAAGGAGAAAAAATCAGTAGATAGAACAAGAGAAGTCATCTTTCAATCATTGGTGAAGCTCAATAATCCCATTCTTCACTTAAGTTTAAAATGTTCTATTAAAAAAATGGTTAAGGAAACTGAAACTACAACTAGAACTCTCCCTTAGCTCTCCAAATTCTGAGCAAGGGCATCATCTTTCTCAAATTCTATAAAGTGCACACACATTTTCATGATTTCAGTCACACTATACTTTTTTACAGCTTCTGCAACACTTGACACATCCATCTTGCACACTACACTACCCACAAGTTTGGTGCAAACTTCAGGCAAAATTGTTCCTCAGTGCTGGGTTTTAAAGAGGTATTCAATTATACTAGGTGGGGTATGTATGTATATTTGTTCATGTACCTATGAGCACACGTGTATGTGTAGTGTGTATGTGTGTCTGTGTGTGTGTGTCTGTGTGTGTGAGTGTCTGTGTGTGTGTGTGTGTGTGTGTATGTGTGTGTGTGCACTCATGCGTGCGCATGCTACGCACTAGGGGCATGTAGTCAATATAGCTAGTGGGCACAATGCTTCTATGAATTAGACCTTGCCAGAGGCTCATTATCCCACTCTGGGCCGCAGTCTCATCATGTGTTTGAGAAAGTGTTTCTCCTGCCAGGCAGGAAGGAAATTTGAAAATTAGTGGCAGCTTCCAATGCCTAGGAGACACACACTGACATCTTCTCCTGACTCGTTGACAAAGCCTGGCTGTCCTGTAGAGTGTCTCATTAACACTAGGGGCTTTGCCAGGCAGGGTGTCCAAATTTACGGGTGTGTGATATCTGGGCACAGTTTTTATTCAATCTGTAAAATGTACTGAACTCACATTGCATTAGACCCCTAAAGTGCACTTGCACTCTGAGGAATTGTTTATGCTTTTTTACCCAGTGTTATGGAAATACATATCTGGAAAATCCAGAAACATAAAGAGGCAATATTTCATTAATATCTCTTTCTTGCTCAGAATTACGAAGAATTATTATTAATATATAATATAATTATTGACATTTGTAAATGGGAGCGAGGAATAGGCAAAGTACATAGGGAAGGGGAGAAGAAGCATCTGAGATGTTATTTTTAACAGAATATGAATGAAGTAAGTCTTATCATTTGAGATTCTAGTGGGATTCAGAAATGGAGACAAAAACCACTGAAAAATAGATTAAAGGTGTGAATTTTTCCAAAGGCCCATGATTAAATTTAAAGTATAACAGAAAAAAAAACTGGAATTTTACAGCTTTCTTTTATACCCTGAACATGTTAATGCCAGGCTTGCAGATGAAGGATGTTGGCCTTTGGTTAGGTCACTCTCTCTCCTGTAGTGTCTCTTCACAATTCAAGGGGGGAAAGCAATGTGTCATTTAAAACATCTACATGACAGTCAGGCAAAGACAGCTCATCACCAAATTGTCAGCATATACCAGTGACTTTTCTGTGTCCTCACCCAAATTTATCACTGGCCTTGTCAGTTTTATACAACCTGACAATTCAATACAAAGCAGATTGATTTCCTTAGCCTAGATCAAAGGGTAACAAGTTGAAGGTGGTAATGGTCATCCTGAGTAGCTGGTATTAGTGAGATAAGTCTCCTCTGGTCCTGGTAAGAACAATATTGATCAGAGAGTATGAGTGTTAAAACAGAAGTCAAGGAAACAAGCAGCAGTAGATCCTGCCTCATTGTATCTTCAGCATTTCCCAATCTATGAAGCAGCATTTGTACTACTGCTGAACTAGGTGCCATGCACAGTTTACTTAACTGAGTCTCGACAAAAAAATGTATTGTGGATTTATCATCCCCATTTTACAGATGTGAAAACTACATAAGAGAAAGTCTCTCAGCTTGAAAACATCTGCTTTTTGTACTGTACCTCATTGGCTCTGTAACCAAAGAAAGAGATGGTTCTAACAGACTTCATGCATTTTAAAACATCTCGTCCAGACACTGTAGAGTTAGAGACCTTCAAACTCACAATAGTTATAATTACTGCAAACTTGTATGTTCATGGAGAATGACATGTCATGGACAGGCAGAGCTGCAGACATTATAATTTGCTACTATTTGTGTGGTCCTGAATGTGAAATAGCTTAGTTGTCTGGATTCAAAAAAATGGGAAAGATTTGATTAGATCCTAAATTTTTAAGTGATCTCTTTCTTTTATGATTTTCTCTTTTCTGGGTGATAGACTGCCAATCTCAATCAGCACTGCAATTTTCCAAAATGTGATACTCAGTTGGCCCGGGTATTTGAAAGATACCACAATGGCTTTCTATGCTGGTGCCTCTCTCTCTTTCCCCTTTCCTCCCTCTCTACAAACTTCACATTTTCTTATTCAAAGAACAACAATTCAGAACAGATTTCATACACACAGAAGAAAGGAATAATTGTAGGCAATGCCACTACACAGCACAGTTTGAACATTAAGATAGCAGTGCAGTAGTACGATTCAATATAGGTCTTCAGACTCCACAGAAGCACAACTAAGGGTTTTGAGTAGAGAGTATTAGATATAGACATGCCACGTTCATGGTGTCTTTTAAGGGCTGTTTTTCTACAAATTCTAGTGGAATTTATTTTGAATTCTATTGGTTAAAGCCTAAGATGTTGGTTTTCCTTTGTCTTAGTTAGGACTAGGGACTTAACTCCATGTCTACATATGCTGCACAAGAGTTACACCTACTCCCAGCAGAGTAGATTTCACAGAGAAATCTCAGTGGTGTTCTAGCACCAGGTCACCAAATGAAAGGGGAAGGTTCCACTAGATGGAGTCGTTTCTGTCAAATGCTATAAGTATTTCACTATCCTACCTGCCAACTATATAGCTCCAACATGATCTATATGGTCTAAGTTCTCTACCCCAATGTCGCATTACTGAGTACTAATATGTGACAGGAAGTACATTGAAGAGAGTAGCAAAATGTGGTTTTGCACAGAAAAAGAAAAGAGCCGTGGAAATAATAACTCCAAGCATTTAGCAATGCTAAATTAATCTATAAGTTTAGAAGAGCCAATTAAATATTCTGAATCTCAATTTCCTGATACACAAAGCATACTAATACAATATCCCTGGTCTGGTGTTGGTTTGGAAGCCATCTAGAAAAAGCAGCTGCTGAACTGTGGGCATACTGAGAGTGTTGTTGCCAACAACAGAATAGGAAGTGGGCAGTTCTCAGTATGTGTTGGAACACAAGAATGAATATCAATGGCTGGGTGATGAGCCATATAGCAATAGACAATAGCACTGCCATTCATCGATTGAGATGAAATGCCATTCGTAATTGAAAAATACAATGAAAAAAAGAGTATTTAACATGACCTATCTTGAGATAGTATTATTCCTTACCACCTACAACAGCCAATTCCCTCTACAATAAAAAAGAAAGAAAGAAAAAGAAAAAATAAAGAAAAGAACAAAGAAGGAAGGAAGGAAGGAAGGGAGGAAGGAAGGAAGGAAGAAACAAACAAACAAAGAAGCATTTCAAGTTCTTAAACACTAAGATTAGCCTGGTGTGCTGGTGCTTTTATAAGCCCAATATTCAGTGGGCTGATTTCAAGTTCAAGACCTGCATGGGCTACATATTTGAGAACACCTCCTCAAAAGTAACCAATAGGGTAAGAGAAAATGGAGAAGAGATACCTGAAAAGAGCATTCACAGAGACAGCAGTTGCCAGGAATTTTCCAATTTCATGTGTTTTTCACTTTGGTTCATTTTTGGTGGTGATAGTTCATTTGTTGGTCCTCAAGTTATATGGTTCAAGATTAATTACTAGTAATTTGCCTTTTCTGCAATTGCATAGATTTTGGGAGGAAATTGAAGAGATTGGAGTTAACTTCTAATGAATCAACCTCTTTTGCTAGCATCAACAACAATAACAACAAAAAAGCAAACTAAGTGTAGTTTGTGACAATGGGAATGATAATCACTCAACACTTGACTTATATTCTAAATGTAGTAAGTGAAGCTAAGTGGTTTTTAAAAATCACCAGAACTAAAATAAAATAACCTGCCCAGTGTAGAGCTGGGTAGACCATGGGCTTGCCTCCCAGTGTTTTAATGAAACCCTTGTTTTCACAAAGCCGTGGTAATTACATGAATGAAAGGCACTGAAACCCACCAGTGACCTTCACAAGCTTGTGCATTCATCCTCCTATACAACAGGGAGTGGATCAGAGAGAACATCTATCCAAGCAGAATAAAAAAGGGTCTCCCCAGTGATTCCAATACGAGATAAGGATACCCTGGCCTTGTATCCATTGAGAATAAAAATAGGAGGCTAAATACCACACCTGGTCCAGCATCTTGGCAATGGGGACTTAACGATAACTGAGTTAAATCCTCTTGGAGTATCTTCTGCAAGTATGTCCATTGCTTCCTTCTGTGCTCAGCAATAAGTCTAGGATGTGATGCTACTTATATATAGGGTACAAAAGACAAATATATATCTGTTGTGATCATAAGAGATTTTTCTCTGTGTCTGTCTCTGTCTTTCAAGCGCTGTGTGTCTCTCTGTGCCTCCATTTCTTTCTGTGACTGTCTCCGTTTCTCTGTCTTTGTCTCCTGTCTCGCTCTGTCTATCTCTTACAAACACACACACACACACACACACACACACATACATGCATACACACAGATACACACCTTTGGTAAGCTTTCTTTTTTTGTCCCTTCTTTTCTACTTTAATTGTGCCTATTTTATAAAAAATGTGCTTTCTTGCTTTTGCCTAAATAAAAAAAGCCTATATTCTCTTTGTACCTAACATTTAGAAATAGATGTTTAAAGGTTTTTGTTTGGTTTGGTTTGGTTTGGTTTGGTTTGTCATTGCTTGGTCATATTCATTGATTTTTTTTCTTTGCTAGGCTAACTTCTTATAACAAACACAACTTTGCTCCTTTGAGAAATATATATCCAAGCATCATAAATGTCCAGCTTTCAGAGTCCTATAGGCACCTTATGCTTGTTTCTCAATTCCATAAAGAAAGAGCAATTGTCATGATGTTCTCTTCCTCTAACTTACTGAATGGATTCTGCATCTTCCCTCAACTTCTTCTCCTCACCTACCCCCATACTCCTTCTTAATGGAGTAGTAGCGTCAGAGAAGTTCTACAGATCAAGTATGGGTGGTATCTAAGGAAACTGGTCATAGAAAATAAAGGAATTTTAAAGTATTTATGTAGTCTATGAATATCATTCATAGTGGAGGAAAGATGATCAACAGGCTGCAGATATTGCTCAGTGGTTAGTAGCACTTCTTGCTCTCACAGGGGAACTGAAGTTAGTTCCATGCACCCACATGGCAGCTTACAACTATCAGTACCTCTAGTTCCAGGAGATTCGAAGTCCTAGTCTGACCTTCCCAGGCTCTAAGCAGGCATATGGCAAATAGACATATATGCAAGCAAAACACTCATACATATAAAGAACGTAGCATTTTTTTTAATATACTATTTCCAGGATTGTTTTCCTTTGACTTTGGTGCTGTCCTTCTCTTTTAAAGCATACGTAACTCAGCAGCAATATCTTTAAAACTCATCAGTGTGAGCACACGGGGCATTAGAAACCCAAGATTCTTGGTTTTCTACACACATTTTCTCATTAGAGGCTCCTTCTGGCCTCACGGAGCTTTTCTTTTCCCCAGCCACTTAATGAACAGTTACTTAAATGAACCATGATAAATGCCTGTCCTGGCATGGTCTCAAATTAAATCCATTAGAAATGTTACTTAGGCTAAAATGCCTGTTATCATGCCAGCAAATGAAATTACAGGGTCGTTTTTCAGAATTAGGCAAGAAGAGCCTACATTCACAAATCTTCTCATTGAAACATAGGGTACTTTGGTAGTCAAGGGATGTGCTCTGAGATTTATTACCATGGGCTGAGCATCAGGTTAGCTATTATTATTGGTGTATTCTTAAGAGAGTTACTTAACGGGGCTAAAGAAACGGCTCGGAGGTTAAGAGCACTGACAACCTATCCATTTGCACATTCAAGAATTCCATAAAAATGCTAAACTGGAAGCCATAACATATAAATACAAAGGACCCAATGCAGACCCGTGCAGTCCCTGTGCACGCTACTTTGGTCTCTGTGAGTTCATAGTTCATATCGCGTTGATTATGTAGATTAGAGGGGCTTGTTTTCTTGGTGTCCTCCATCTCCTCTGACTCTTTCACCTTCTGTTTCCTTTCCTGTGAGGTTCCCTCATCTATGAGGGGAGGGAATTTATAGGCATTCCATTTAGGGCTAAGTATTTCAAAGCCTCTCATTCTCTACATAATGCCTGGCTGAAGGTTTCTGTATTTGTTCCCATCCACTGCAGAAAAAAGCTTCTCTAATGATGGCTGGGAAAGGCAATCATCTATGAGTATGACAGCATGTCATTAGGAGTTCCTTATTGCCATATGTATTTTTAAAGAGTATAGTATTTGCTATTACTCTTTGTCCCTGAGCTATCTCATTCTGAATAGACTCTAGAATATGGAGGTAAAAGCTCTGTGTAGGTACCAGCTTGACATCTCCATATTAAATGAGTTGTGTTGGTATTGTCTTCAGCAATGGACATATATTATTCAAATTATCCATTTGCCGTTTGTTTGTGGAGAGCTATCTATATCTCAGCAACAGCCCAGGTTGTTTGGGAATCCCCATGGGACCTTTTTTGCCAACAACTCAATTAGATGTAACCCTATTCAGGGACTAGAAGCTTCATTTCATGAGAGGAAATGTCCAGTTGGGGCTCTGTCTTCCCTAGTACTTGGAGATTTCATTTAGATCACATTTTTATATGTATATATTTTAGGAAGCTGCTACTGCATTAGGTTTCCAGAGTACTCCTCAAATATCCCTTACTTTTGGCTCTTTCCTGGAATTCCCTCTTCCCTACCCATCTCCATTTGACCTACTTAAACTGGAAGTCTCAGCACCTCCAATCTAATCCATCAATAACTATGTATTCTATTTCCCTTTCTAACTACATCTATCTGTCTCTCACTACCCCAGATCCTTACTCTGTACCTAACCTCTATGGTTCTACCAATGATAGTTTGATTATCAATGACTTCACTGCTAATATCTACATATAATCAAATATGTACCATATTTGTGTTTATGGTCCCAGGATACTTCATGCAGGATGATTTTTTTCTAGTTCTATCCATTTGCCAGCAAATCTTATCATTTCATTTTTTTTTACCTGAGAATGGGCTTCTTATAAAGGTAGTCTTGTCCCTTCTCTTGATCCTTTGAACTCTCAGCCTCTCTTGCCCTTATCTCTTACCCCATCTCTTGCCTTACTATCTTCTGCTTTATTCCTTTTCCCATATGTTAAACTCCAATTTCCTTAAACCTAGAGTTTTAAAATTATCATCCTATAAAAAGCAAATTTCTTTTTCTAACAAATTATTCAGTTTGTGGGATTCTGTCGTAGCAACAGAAAAAAAAGCTATTGAGACAGTAGTGATTTATTGATCCCCTCTCATGGAAATTCTAGCATTATGCAAGAAATGAAGCTACAAAGATGAACAAGACATTGTTGTTTCTCCATGAGAATTCAGTCTACAAAAAGGCAATATATTTGTGTGTGTGCGTGTGTGTGTATGTGTAGCATATATGCATATACTGCATATAATAAACATACACTGTAAAAATGCAAAAATGCAAAGATAGAAAAAAGTTTCTAAGAGACAAAATGACTGGGAAAAAAAGTCATTAAGCTGCCTGTGGATTCTGGAAAGATGCCCTATAAGGAAATGGAAAATCAGCAGAGTTGCTGAAGACCAAGGTGGCATCCACTAAGAAAATAGCAGAAGAGGCCAGTCTAAGAAAAGTACAGAGTGCGTCAAGTTCTAAGAAGGCTTCAGACTTTAATCAAAGAATGATGCTAGCAAGAGATGGTGCTAGAGCTGCAGACATGGGAAATGCAAACTTTGTGGAACCTGCCAGAAAAAGATCAAAGATATAGAGGGATGCCCTTTGCCACATAATTAGTGCTTTTGTAACTATGGCTTCACCACAGAGTAGCTTCCATACCCTGAGCAGAGAGAGGGTTGTGTACTGGAGTTATGTTGAATGGTTTTATGTTTAATTCTCAAAGCAGGAAGTTAATCAGAGTAAGAAAAGCAGTAACATGGCTATGATACACTGAGGTCATTATGCAGCTAACTGGGGTATACTCTATACCTTTCTCCGTTATAATCAGCCACTAGTTTGCATGTAAGTCCTCTACATGTTCCCTGGGTTTTATTTTGATCTCTGATCAGACCGAGTTTCTCGATATTTCATTTCTAGAAACATTCTGGTGTTTTTAACTTCTGAATTTTCTTTAGCTAAACTGGTAAATAGTATCTACCTACCTTACTGGTTGTCTTAAGATGGTTCTTTGTGTAGCTGCTCATTCAAGGCATATGAGTTGCATCACTAGACCAGGAAGGTGGAAGCATATCCTACATCTGGTTATAGTTAAGAGTAATCTTGGCCTGAGATATTACCCCATTGTCTTCTATTGTATCTGTCTAAAAGTAGTACTTTTTTGGACAATTTAATAAGAAAAGCCATTTTTTTTTTGCCAAAACTTCATTAGTGAAAATTTTTAACTTCATAATTCTGCCTTCAAAATAAAGTTGTTTCTTTAACCATAAATTCACCAAAAGAGGAAGGAAATCCTCAGCCTCTCTGGCTTTCCTGACACCCTTGGTTTGGCTAACCAGGGGTAATAAAGAAGTAAGGTAACATAAAATAAAAATAACCTGTCCATACAGGGGAAGTGTATTGCTTTGGATATACTGTCTCTAGTCTAATTCCTAACTGTTCCTTTGATCTTCAGATCACCTAGGCCCTCTTGTTTTGCTTGAGAAGGAATAACTAATTACATAATGGTTAGGAAGAGAAGATTGTCTGTAAATGGCACACAGTGTCTATTTGATCTTTGGCATCTGTTCGGAAAGCTTTCTCCCTTACCCTCAGACAGTGAACACAAAACAGCCCTGCTGCCTGTGAGGTGCTTTGGTTGCTCCTGTAACTGTTATCTCACCACCAGAAAACCCCTGGGTGCTAATTTAAACTCTTTAACCCTTTCCTAAATCTCAAGGCTCTTTACTAAAAACTGTATTCCTATCATTATTTGGTACCATTCCAATAATAATCAATTTTGAACACTGAAGGATAGTTGCTGAATGACCCTTAAGTCATCTATCTGTTAAGGCTATATTATATCAGCCTTGCAAATAATTGTGAATTAGTTTCTGTCATTTTCATTTCTTTCTCATTTAAATAAAGAACTGAAATCTAGAAGATAAAAAAGCTAATAGTTATGAATTTACATTCATAGATAGCCTTCAACTCAATATATAAACATATCCAATACTATGATATGATCACAGTATGTTCACAAAGGTGGATTTTGTTCCAATTCTCATACATTAAGACTGCCTACAGCAACGGCATGGTGGCTCACAATCATCTGTAATGGGATCCAATGCCCTTTTCTGGTGCGTCTGAGGACAGCAACAATGGATTCACATACATAAAATAAATAAATAAATAAATCTCAAAAGAATATTTTAAAAGGGCTGGAGAGATGGCTCAGTAGTTAAGAGCACCAACTGCTCTTCCAGAGGCCCTGAGTTCGATTCCCAACAACCACATGGTGGCTCACAATCATCTGTAATGGGATCTAATGCCCTCTTCTGGTGCATCTGAAGAGAGCAATGGTATACTCATATACATAAAATAATTAAATAAATCTTTAAAAAAAAAAAAGAAAAATACTGCCTTAAAATTATAAACATAATGCTGCTTCTGCAATTTTTAAGTATTAATGAGAAAGACCATAAGATATTTTAATGTTTCTTCTGCAAATAGACTCACATAGGACATCATTTATAGGACGATGGTGCACATGTGCAAATTATAACATTATATTAAGTTTAACCAAGGCTTTAGCAGTTTAGTTCTTAGAGTCTATTAGATTTTTTTTATGTGTAGTAGCATATCTCAAACATTTATACTTGTCTAAGGTAGGCATGTTACCTGTAAAAGCTTTCATAAATATGTCACTTTCCTTGGATATATTTACTGTATTGATTTTTAAAAAGACATTGATACCCATTCTGAGAGCACAGCTTCTGAATTCAAAATAATGTCCTTTAAAATATGCCCTATAGGAAAATTTATGGCTTTGTCCATTTTTGTCTGTCCAAATCCTTCTGAAGCATAAATCATAAATCAGGGAAAAGAATATGTATTAACTAAGTAGTAGATGTTAGGAAAGAGCCAGGGATAGAAACCAATTCCAAACCACTCCTCAAATGATCCTGAGGATTTTCTGGCATAAATGTGCTCTAAGCTAATATACATCATACTTATAAAAGATATTTTAATTTCAAAACAGAGGTGCTAGTTCTGTCATTGGCAAAGCTTTCGTAGAGATGGGGACTCGGGTGACAGCTACTTGTCATCTTTACAGTGCCCATAGCTAACCATAGTCACTTTAAACTTTCACAATCTGTAACTCCAGCGTGTCAGCAATCCACAGCTGACCCAACTAAAATGGTTGGTTCATTCTGCACTGCAGGACAGATCGAAACAAATAAAAGAAACTTAAAAGCCTCTGAGTCAAGAAAGTAGCAAATTATTTACTTAAACATCATTTTTTTTAACTCTTTAGGAAAAAACATCTCACTGCCACTCCTCGGAACATTTTCTGGGAGACAAGTCCTTGTTCTTTCTCCAAGCCAGAGTGTGGAGACCTCTTGTAGTTTATCCTACAGCAAAAATAAATAAATAAATAAATAAATAAATAAATAAATAAATAAATAAATAAAAATAAAAATAAAAAATAAAAAATAAAGACAATGCCTTCCTTTTCATGTCTGGCTTCAGAAGTTATCTCTCCTTCAATTCAAGCATCACACATAAGAATACTTGAGTTCTTTGTGAGTTGTTAAAATGTTTGGCTTTGGGGACAAAAAGAATCCCAGGCTGTACTTTCCAAACGAGAATATGTTGTAAAATCCCCAACTACGCAACTGCTTGGAAAATTAACAGAAAATGCTCCCTAGCAAGAAAGCTAAATAGAATGGGCTCATGGGGAAACGTTCTAAGCAGGAGCAAGGTCCCAAAACAGAATTTCCAAAGGAAAGAAAATGAATAATCAGTTTTCTTCTGCCCTTCACAGATGCCGCTCTGCCTGTTCAACAACAGGCAAAGGAGCTGTGTTGTTACAAGCTGTGCCCTGGGGAGCAGAGCCACAGCTGCTGCAGGGGCTGCTCAATGCCGCAGCAAGCCCTGGCCTTAGGAAACAAACTCCGCGCAGGTGTAAGGCAGACACGTGGGTGGGTGAAGCCTATCCACTAAGGGGATGCCTCCTCGACAGGGGAAAGGAATGGGACCCTCCAGACAAGTGGAGCTTCACTAAGGCTGCTCTTTGAAGGAAGAACTGTAGAGGTTCTGAGCTGTGTCTTGCCGCTGGAAATGCTATTTAAAGTTCTGTGTACAAGAATAGAACTCACAGGACCTCTGAGGAAAAGGGTGGGTAGATTTCA
This sequence comes from Mastomys coucha, assembly GCF_008632895.1. Lineage (NCBI taxonomy): Eukaryota > Metazoa > Chordata > Mammalia > Rodentia > Muridae > Mastomys > Mastomys coucha. The sequence goes on from NW_022196896.1 coordinate 2,017,640, forward strand.
CAGAAGGTGAAATCATTACTTGCAGATGTCCTTCAAGGAGACTATGCACGCGATGTGAACTGATTTTATGCCAAACTATCTGAATGAACGCAGTCAAAGCTTCTGCTGTTATCTGGTGACTTTTAATGGATGACCATGATTTGCTTGCTTTCGCAGATCGAATTACTAAGAATGGTATTTACCATCGAGTAGAATGAAATGACCTCAAGGTTTATCCGTGATTGCATTTCATCACCATAAAGATAATGTATCCCCTAAATGTATTTAAAAATCAGCCAAGATGAAATTTCCTAATTGGTATTTTAGTATATTTTTTCCAGAGAAGTGTGTGTGTGTGTGTGTGTGTGTGTGTGTGTGTGTTTGTGTATGTTATATGTGTGCGTGTATGTATGTATGTATATCAGAGGACAACATCAGATGGTGAACTATATCTTCTATCATGTTTGAGACAAAGTGTCTCAATTGTTCTCAGCTCTATATACCAAGCTAGCTGGCCTTTGCCTTTTGGGTATTCCCTTACCCCTCCTCCCGTCTCACAGTAGAAAGCCTTTTGTTATCAGTGCCTGGATTTACACGAGTTTTGGTATTTACCTCAGATTTTCAGATTGTACAGCAAGGAGTTTATGCACCAAGCCATCTCCAACCCTCCAGGAACCATTTTTTAAACTACACCAGGGCAACCTGTATCCGTATCTCTTACATCCTCCTGCCACTGGAGGGGTCATAATTCTTCAGACTGTAGGCTTCATTGAGGCCCAGCAGTAAGCAAGGACAGACGGCCAGGAACTTCTGATAACTGCTAACAGATGCCCCCTCCTAGAATTGCCTCAGTGTTTCCAACATGCCCCCATATTGGAAGGTATTGACTCTTGTTCCATGCCTAACTTTCCTTGAGACTCTACCATGTCTAGGAATCCAGTTTCTCTAAGGACGTGCTCACAATTCCATGAGCTGTGGCTGGAGGGTTTATAAATGCTTATTTGTTAATACTCTGAGTTGGACCCCGTGGATGTGAGCAAAGAGCATGAAAGCACACTTGAAGAACACCGAAGGACCCTCGGCAGCAACTGTAGAACAGAACGGGCTTCTTGTTGTTCATCTGGCAGTCTGTTTGTTAGTTTGTCTGTCTGTCTGTTTTTCCAGGATGTGAGCAGTCACAATAGCACTGGCTTCTGTGTCTGCTACATCTTCTAGCACATAGACCATGAGAGCTGCAGAGGTTTCTTTTAGAAAAGTTGTCATGGAAAGAATGCGGCTACCTAGGAATAAAAAGATCAAGTTTGTCTCTCTGTTAGACAAGAGAAGGTAGAAAGCTTCATTTTAAAAATGTATTCCTTTCTGCTTGCTGTTTTCCTCACATGGCACCACTGGCTGGGTCTCATCTCACTCCACTAAACTGAAGGACAACCTTTGTATGCCACAGTATTCATTGTTAACATCACAGGCATGCAGAGACTGTTTCTGGAGGAGCTGTCTATTCCAATGGATGTCCAATAGGAGGCCAGGATTCCCACTGTCTCAGCAGCTGTTGCTGCGCCTTGGCTAGGTTGCTTGGACACTCGATGTCTCAAGTATGTTTATCTGTAAAAAGGGCTGTGAAAAAGCATCCCACCACTTTCCCAGGTCTCTACCAGGACTGTGAAGAATTGTCCAAAGGTACTGACAGATAAAAGATATTTCTAGTACCTGCTGCATCATAAATTAAACCTCAATCCACAAATCCTTGAATGCCTGGAACCAGGGGGCAGAAGCAGTTAGCTCCATGAATCCTGTTTATTGCTGACATTTCCCTCTAAAATCCAGGGGGATCCCTGTGTGGTCAGCACTCCCAGGGAGAGCAAGAGGGTGGTATGGATACACTCATAATGCAAGCACAGCAGCAAATGCTTCCTCAAACAAAAGACCAAGGGACCAAGAGAAAACCGCCTGCACCTGGAGCAGGGTTTTATCGCATAGTATTTATTTTAGAGTTGGATACGGTCCTGGTGTAGAATGGTAAATGTCCAGGCACCTACCTCATGACAGAAAGCAAAGGGATGTGTTTTCAAAGGCCAAAGCTCTTTTTAATGCCCTCACTCTCCCAACCCCCCCCACACACACACACACACTCTGAGTTCTGTGAGTTTTCTCTAGTTCTTCATCCCAGCAAGGATTTTTTTTTTCTTCATCATTTTGAGTCAGCAGCCTGTAGGTAACAAAGCTACCCAGCTGTTCTCCAAGCCCTAATCCCTAAACAATTTTAATATGGACTTCCTGCCTCCTACACCATTGGCTGCCACAATTGCATGCCAGATTGAAGGTGTTTGAAGGGGGATAGAGAGGATTATGGTGTAGTGTAGTTTTGCCCAGTGGTTTAAGAATAGGATTGCTAATAGCAGTCTGTAATGATTTGTTTTCCTTTAGTAGGTGAGTGTGTGCTCTGTATAACTTGTGCATTACTGGAAAGGAGCTGGCAGGTGTCTTGATGTGTCCAGTCAGACAGGAATCACTGAAGACCCACATTTCCATTGACTCAGCAAATCTTACTCAACACCACTATGTGACATCATTGTCGTGACTGCAGAGATGCAAAAGCTGGGGCTTTGAGGGGGAAAAAATAGTCAGGATACCAGTAAATAGCAGAGTCCAGTTCAACAAACATATTCTGAACCCCTCTATACCCACCAATATACTGTTACAGAATGGATATCAAGAATAAGAGGACTATGGAGGAGACTAAGGGATTTAAATCTTTATTCCTAGAAAATACACCCCGTGTGTCTGTGATTGTGTGAACATGTATGTGTATGTGTGTGTGTGTATCTGTGTCTGTCTGTCTGTCTCTGTCTCTCTCTGTCTGTCTGTGTGTGTATGTGTCTGTGTCTGTCTCTCTGTCTCTGTCTCTGTCTCTGTGTGTGTATGTGTGTATGTGTGTGTGTGTCTGTGTCTGTCTGTCTCTTTGTTTCTGTCTCTGTGTGTGTGTGTATGTGTGTCTATGTCTATCTGTCTCTCTGTCTCTGTCTCTGTCTCTGTCTCTGTCTCTCTGTATGTGTGTGTCTGTGTCTGTGTCTGTCTATCTCTCTGTCTCTGTCTCTCTGCCTCTCTCTCTCTCTCTCTCTCTCTCTCTCCATCTGTGTGTGTGTGTATGTGTGTGTGTCTGTGTCTGTCTGTCTCTTTGTCTCTGTCTCTGTGTGTGTGTGTATGTGTGTCTATGTCTATCTATCTCTCTGTCTCTGTCTCTGTCTCTCTGTCTGTATGTGTGTGTCTGTGTCTGTCTGTCTCTCTGTCTCTCTGTCTCTGTTTCTCTGCCTCTCTCTCTCTCTTTCTCTCTCTCTCTCTCTCTCTCTCTCTCTCTCTCCCTCTGTGTATGTGTATGTGTGTGTGTGTCTGTGTCTGTCTGTCTCTTTGTCTCTGTCTCTCTCTCTCTGTGTGTGTGTGTGTGTCTATGTCTATCTGTCTCTCTGTCTCTGTCTCTGTCTCTCTGTGTGTGTATGTGTGTGTCTGTGTCTGTCTGTCTCTCTGTCTCTGTCTCTCTGTCTCTGTCTCTCTGCCTCTCTCTCTCTCTCTCTCTCTCTCTCTCTCTCTCTCTCTCTCTCTCTCTCTCTCTCTCTCTCTCTCTCTCCCTCTGTGTGTGTGTGTGTGTGTGTGTGTGTGTGTGTGTGTGTATACTCTAGTACTTCATAAAGGTACACAAATGAATACCACATCCACATTCAGAATCACATTAGCATGCTAATATGAATGAGAAAGTGAACTGGAACTTAGATTTGTACCTTCAAGAGAGGGTAGTATTTGCTAAGCAAATTACTGGGATGAACAAATTTATAATCGACTATTCAAGCTACTTAAGAGAGTAGATTGTTTTTAAGCATCCATTCACATGCTAATGATTTATATACTAATTATGAGTCCTTCTTATCTCTTCATTAAAGCCTGCTCCCTGGGTACTTGTATTTACGCTAACTTTATAAGTCATTATTCCTGAATAAGCAGAATAGAATCTCCATCCTCAGGAAAGGACATTATTTCCATCAAAGTCTCCCATCGCTTCTGACCAGCATCTAGCCTTCCGAATCTCAAGCCCAATTAAACTTTTCACCAAGAAACATATTGAGTGTGTCCCACATAAATGCTTCTAATAAGAAATAAAATGTAAGTAAGCATGATCCAAGTTTAGCCCACTGTGGGTTGGATCTACACTTTGTTTTAAGAGGTGACAAATGTTCTAATAGTGAGTGTTAAGCAGGAGCTAAAACCCATGTGGGCAGAGTGCTAAGGTAGAGTGTGGCACCTTTAGAGGATACCTAACATCCTTGAGTAATGTTCCATATTGATCTGTACTGTGTTCACCCGGCGGGCTTGTAAGCTTCTGTGTAAATGTTAGTGAGATCACAGACTAAGCTGATTTTTAATTTCCATGATGGGCATGAGTATTAAATACAATGTAGAAAGGCCCTGGTAGCTTTGAAGTGACATGGGTAGGCCTGACATTGAGGGACTCTAGTGTCTCTTCTGATTAGAAACTGGGGAGAGAGGAGAACTCTGGCCATTTTCCACTTATCCAAACCTGTGGGTCTTTAAGAACCAAGCATAGTGGTTTGGTACCTGCCTGAATAAAAATAATTTTAGGAGATACAGCATACTTCTAAACTGAGACTGATGGTACTAACGAAGCAGGGGACCTCAGCAAGATAGGGTCAGCCTGTTTAACATGGGCATTCCAGGCCAGGCTGGGCTACAGAGTGAAAGAAACATGAAAGCATGCTTTCCTGCCTTGAGAATTAGGACACATTAACTTTCCTATCATTCTGGTTATTCAGCACACACTGCATACCACCTCTTCTTCAGTGTATACTTTGAATTCAATCCTTCTCTCGATCACATTCACATTTTTGTGCAAGCTATGTCATATTTTGATTTTTTAATAATCCTCTGGAGATGTTTCATCCTTGACTCCTCAGAGTCTCTCGTGGTCCTTTAAGGTTTTTGCGACATGTAAAAAGCTCCAGTAGTTTCTCACAGCAGACCCCCAAGACAAATGGAATATGATGCCTATGCAATTCACCTCAGCTCGGTATTTCTCTCTCCTGGCTTCTCCTTCTTCCTCGGCCTTCCTCCTTCCCCAGTGGCTTCCCCCCTGCAGTCCCTTCTGTCAGGGCACCCTTCCTTCTGTCAGGGCACCCTTCCTCCAGAGAGCACTGTGCTCTGATGCTCTTTCTATACATGTCTTTCTCACATTGTTTCGCAGCTTCCTTTATTCACTTGTTTCACTTGTAGCCCCCACAACAATATCTTATTACCTCCTTCCTATTTTGTTTTGTTTTTCTATGTACTTAACCATACTTCTTTTTTATTTTCCCTTTACCCTAAAAGGGTATATCTTTTTGTTTCAATAAAACATTTTCAACTTCTAAAAGTGGTGTTTGTGCACAGTTGTATTCATTTACTGGAAGTCTGATTTATTCTACAAATTGAGCCATTACTGACCATTAACTGTGCTCATACCTACATTTCAAGCATATCATACAAAGGAAGCGTCTGTGTAAACCAAGCAACGTTGTGCCTGCTGAAGATTGATCTCCAGTTTCTTTTTTTAAAAAGAAATGTAAGTTTATGATATTTAAGAAACTGTAAGCTAAAACAAACAACAACAATAAAACCCAAAAAAAAAAAAACAGATCTACATTCTTGTTTTTGAGTCTATTCCCATCATTTACAGTTCTTCCAGTTTCCCATCCTTATGAGACTGGTCCTGGTCATTTGTTCCTAGCAGTACCATCTTCTCAAGCTACATAGTGATCTTGTGTTTTCAGTATATGATCATGACAATGATTTTTGTCTTCAAAGTCCTTTGTCAGAGTGCTTTAGTCACTCATACTAAAAGAACATGCATTACTGTAGAGTGCTGTGCCAGTGGAACCAGCACCACTATTTCTCTGCCCCTGAACACTTACTGCACATGCTTCTTTTACCCATTTCCAAGTCATTTAATGCCCTTGCACTCACCATACTGACAGTTCAGAAATGAGTGGTGTTCTCTACCTCTATATAATAATATTTCTCCAGAGTTCTTTGAGATAATTACTTAACTACCAGTGAATTCATCAGAGTGCTGTGATTATTAATCAGTGTGAAAATATCAAATTCATTACTCAAATTTTAGTATTATAAGATTAAAGCAAATATACATGTAGATTCATATTTTTCTACCATAGATTCTCAGAAATGACTTTACCTAAGGAAATACTCTCTCATATTCTTTTTTGGGTTAAAAATCGTTATTTGTGCCAGAATGCTTATTTACCACACTGTTTTATCTCTTTTTTTTTTAATTTTATTTTATTTTTTTTTTGCTCTGTGGGCAATTTCTCTGACAGCTATTGCCTAAACATAGGCCAGATCAGGCCAGAATGGCTTCTCCTTAGACATAAGCTGAGCTCTGGTGGTCTTTGCAACATCCTTCTTGATTACTGACACTCTAGATTTATTTTCTTGTGTTCTTCACCTAAAATATGTCTTCATCCTCAATAGCAGCTTTATCAATTCTCACTAATTCTCTCGGTATTCTAGACAATTGTGACATGAAGTTTTGCTGCTTAACCCAAAACCTTGTTCTCATCACCAGGACATACCTTGTACATCATGCAACTGCACATTAATTTTTAATAGTAATAACTGTAATTTGTCAAATAATATGGACATGATAGTATCTGTTCTAAGAACTTCCCACATGTCATTGTATCTAGCGTCCACAGTAGCCCATGAAGGTTAGTTAACCTTATTCTCTAAAATAGCTAACAATTTTCAATAGCCAGTGATGAAACTGATGTGAAATCTTTGCAGGATTGCATGTGTGTCTATGTTCTTTTGAAAGTTAGAAAGACTATTTAGAAAATAGGGATGTGTGGTCTTTACTTTAAAAAAAAATACTTTTAAAAGAACAAAAACCTAAATAATTGCATCCTTAACCTACTCCTGCCTATCTTGGGTCACATTTGGCATCTCTTGACGACATCACCTTCATCATATGTTTGATCATCCTTAAATGGATGCGTTTCCATACTTACTCCCACTGTAAGCATTTTTAGCTTCTAAACCTCCTTATGTGCCTCTCAGTGTTGTGGTATCTTAACTTTCACCCTTCCTAACAATCTTGCATCTTCCTATTCCTCCTGTCTCCTTTCCAAACAGCTCTGAGTGTTACCCTGCCTATTTTTAATTTACACCTTGGTGTTGGCTACATATCAAAGGCAGAACAGTTGTGATGCTTCTTAAAATTCATATTTCTCAGTCCCACTCTTGAAAGATGATTCCCTGAGTCTGGCTTTCTAGTGTGTTTGGTTTTTTTTTTTTTTTTTTTCAGTAGTCTCTAGTGACAGTAGTAAGTAGTAGAGGTTTAAAAATCAATGTTCTGGATGAAAAAATGGTCTGATCACTTGATTTCTTTAAATGACTGTGATTTTGGATAAATAAATACTATCCAACCAAATCTCTTTTTAAAAAAATTCTTTATATAGAGAAAGATGCAATCCCAGAGCTTTCCATACAAAGGGACTTTTATGTATTCACTTTCATTTAGATCTGTCAACCCTATTTCTGAAAGCTTCCATGAGCTTTCTTGGTAAGCACCTAATAAGTACTTGTCTATGTAGAGTTTGATGCTGCCTTGGGCTCACTGCACCAAGTCTAAATTGGTCCCAGAGGCTCAGAAGACATAAATTTTGGATGATTACAAATAGGTGCTTATGAATGTGTGTATCTCTACACTATACACACACATATTTGCTTTACGTGTATATTTGTGTAAAGAGATGTTGCTTTCAGTGACATTACATGTAATTTGTGTACAAATAGGACAGTCTGTATAAAAGCACAAAAATGATTTGAATATCTCTAATATTCTGTCATCTTACCGTGGCATAACTTTGTTGCTGTGACAAGAAAGAAGGTCTGAAAAGCATGAAGGTAAAGTACAGGGAATGAAATGAAGGCATGCTATGCTTGAGTCATGCCCACCAAGTTGTTGAAGGTCTAATCGGGAGCCACCTGGCTTCTAATGCTCATCAAAGTACTCAGTATGTTTCCTGTACAAGCCTAAAATTATCTACAGTGCTATCTTAACCACGGTCATGAAGTAAATGGATGCTGAAAAAGGTTTTGAGAGAAAAAACAGACACAGATTTTCTTCTCTGAAGCCTCTGTGTCTAACAAAGTCTATGATACCCAAATGCTCAATAATTGATTTTTAAAACTGGTCAAAAGCTTATTGTCAAATCATTTTATGAAACCTGATTTGGATTATGTCTTTCATCAGATATTATCCATCTGCCTATATAGCTTTTGAAGCCTTCTATTTTATCTTAAATGCATTGAGGCAACTTGTTATTGAAGTCAAAGGCCTTCTTAGGATACTGTGGGTCAAACTGAGGACCTTGTGCATGCTAGGCAAGTGATCTACCACTGACCTGCATGCCAGACACACTATCTACACTGTAAATCAATGAGACACCACGCAAAGAAAAGTCGAGTGACTTGGCCAAGGCTATATAACGAAGAAATTAAAAGAGTGTATATCATCCAATTCCAACTCTAGGAAGTAACTCCTTCATGTTGCATCTCAGACATGCTGGTTTCCACGGTGTTTTTCCACAGCTCTCTACCCATAGAAGCTTGTCAATAATATTGCATGATTACATGTAGCTCAGTAAACTGGCAAAGACACAGATTCTTAGACCTCTATGTAATATTACATATTTTCTGAACTCAGGCACTACAGCGTGAAAGAGAAGACTGAAAGGTCCTATAGCCAAATTTCTGGGTTTAAATCAGTAGCTCGCAACCTTCCTAATGTTTGTACCCCTTTAATATAATTCTTCATGTTGTGGTGACCCCAACAACAAAATTATTTATGTTACTACTCCACAATTTTAATTTTACCACTCTTAAGAATTTCAATGTAAATATATATGATATGAAGAATATATGATATGTAACCCCATTTAATCCCCCAAGAAGAAGCAACCGACAGGTTGAGAAACACTGGTTTGAATCATTTTGTCCCTGAAGACATCTTGGGAATGTTACCAGATTTCTCTGAACCTCAATTTACATATCTGTAAAATAGGAATTTGTGGCTTAAGGATTAAATACATTGATGTGTAAAGTGATTAGAAGAATCTGAGTTTGCAATAATTCCTGTTACAAGCTTTTAATGATCATCATTATTGTACAGGAAAGAAGATCTCATATTCAATGACTTTACATGTCTGTCAGGAATGTCTGATAATGTAATTAACACTGGGATTACATTTAATTTAGCTAGACAAAAATATCATGATCCTTGTCCCTGTGCAGTTGACAGCCTGTCAAGAATTATGCACAATCAGTCAATAAGCTATGAGGAATTGAACCATGAATTTGGACCAGAGGAGAAAAGCACACAGAAGAAGCTAAAGATTAGGAATTTAGATAAAAGCAAGGCAGAGTCAAAGTGCTTTTTGAGTCTTGTAATACTAATAAGAAGGTAACTGAAGGATTTTCAGGGAGCAGAGAGTGGGAACCAACCCCCAAGATAAAGGTGTGCTTATAGTAACTGAAGCATTATCTATAGTACCCACCTATAAAGAAAAGGCAAGAAGTGGAGACAGACGATCTACCTATGAAAGTAGGCATAGGATGTATCATGACTAGAATGAACATCCAAGGGCCTGCTTAAGAACGTCTAGGACATTAGTTGCAAAAGTGAATCTAGAATATGCATTGGTACTGAACTGCAGGGACTATCCACGATTGTGCAGTACTCCAAGTGTGGTTCTGACATCATCTGAAAACTCTTAAGAAATCCAAATGTCTGGACCCAGCCCCATAAATGTGAAATTTTAGGAACTCAGCCAATTATGCTGTAACAAGTTATTCAGGTACCTCTTATGGCTTAAATACTTGAGAATCAGTATTTTTTCATTCATTCATTCATTTAATTAATTAATAAGTATTTGTCTTGTTTTAAATGTGTAATATTTTATTGCGATTTCTGATCAGGTTTGGTATAAAATCTCCATACTTTGTACATTTTAAGATTTTTTTCTTTTTTTATTGATTATTATATTAATTGATATTTCAAATGTTAGGCTCCTTCCCAGTTTCCCCTCCAGAAACCTCCTATGCCCTCCCCCTTCATCCTGCCTCTACGAAAGTACTCCCCACCCTCCTACCCAATCCTGCCTTAGCACCCTAGCATTCCCTTACTCTGGGTCATCGAGCCTCCACAGGACCAAGGGGCTTCCCTCCCAGTGATGCCCTATAAGGCAATCCTCTGCTACATATCTAGCTAGAGCCATGGATCCTCCAACATGTACTCTTTGGTTGATGATTTAGTCCCTGAGAGCTTTGTGGGGTCTGGTTGGTTGATATTGTTGTACTTCCTCAGGATTGCAAACCCCTTCAGCTCTTTCAGTCCTTGCCCTAACTTCTCCATTAGGGTCCCTGTCTTCAGTCCGATGTTTGACTGCGAGCATCCACATCTGTATTGGTCAGGCTCTGGCAGAGCCTCTCAGGGGACAGCTATGCCATGCTCCTGTCAGCAAGCGCTTCTTAGCATCAGCAATAGTGTCTGAGTTTGGTATCTACAGATGAGATGGTTCCCTAGGTAGATCTATCTAGGGATAAATAGATATCCATCTAGTATCTGGATGGCCTTTCCTTCAGTCTCTGCTCCACTCTTTGGAGTCATAAGGTCATAGGCAGCTACATCAGTAATCCAGATACCATTAATGGACTCAGTCAAATTGGGGGATACAAACATGAAAAAAAATGACATAAATTATAGAAAATGTAATAGAATCAAGGAGAGTGTATGCTCATGTACATTTAACTATGTGATGGTAGCAGAGAGCTTGTGGGCAGTAACCACACATATTCTCTGAGAAAACAGCATTCAGAGTGAATCCTGTGAGCAGGCTTTCCCCAGGTAAAGAGATATGGTTACGGAGAAGCAAAGCAAGGGCTCAATCACAGGAGGATGATGAGGAAGAGCAACAGGATGCTGAAAGAGGATGACACAACATAAGAGACCCAACTCATCATACAGGCTCCTTGCCCTTCAGCCCACGTAAGATGGAAAGCCGTCAGAATGCATATGGACAGGAGCTGTGCTTTTCAAAGACCACTTTGGCTTTACTTGTACAGTGTATACTTCATCTCACCATCTCAATTCAGCTACCATCATTCCCTGAACCCTCAGAAATCTCTAGTGTGCCTTGTCCTCTGTCTTCTGCGTGGAAAGCCCAGCCCTGACACCTCCCTTCAAATCTCTGGGCTTTCTGACCTTACCATTCCCCTGGCTAGTTCAAAAGCATTTATTAGAGTTTGAGTTTTAAACTGGCCTCCAACCATGAAACCACCAAGAGTTTCAATTTAATTTCCCTTTCATGCCTCTTCACACCTTGACTCCTTCTGAGAAAAACCAACTATTGATACTGATAATAAGCTCATTTTATGCTTTGGAAGGAAAAAAATGCTTAGCTGAATCCACTATTAAATACACTCCTCTCATGATGAAGTCTGCATTTAAGTCAGGCTTCTATTAGCTGAGAAAAGAGTGTCCACTGAGGTATGAAATGTTTATTGTAGCTAGTTCCTGCAAGCACTGCCAGAAAAGAGATAGCATTTTCAATGGCCAAACCCCACAATGCACAAGACATGAATTATGTATGTCTGTCTCTTTAGAACAAATCAGTGCAGACTGCAGGAGTTGGGGACCCCCCAAAAAATTATCTTGGACTGTCTTCTTGGCATCAGAAACTTTGGGATGGAAAAGAATTGTTTGAAAGAGATTTGAAATCATCACCTCAGTATTTCAGAAAAAAACAGTTAGGAATAAGCAATGACCTGCATTTGTAACTATCATCAGTCAAGATACCAGTAATCAACACATGATTATTATTCTCATCAGCCCAAAGCATGAAAATAATTGAGTGAAAAAAAAATCCTCACATTATATGAAATGATTACTGCCTTTGAGCCATAATAAACAATGATTCTGGTCTGGTGCTAGGCAGTAAAACTAATGGGAGCTGCCTGCTGCTGGAGCATTGCCAGAAACACTACCAGGTTCTATAGCCACCAACCTGCCCCAGACACAACTCATTTTTCAGAGCTAAGGGGACACCGATGTAATGCCCCTCTTAGAGACAGAGTTTGACTGCAAATTTCAGAAGCTGGCTGCTTTATATAAGTCTTCTCTCCAGCACTCATGCTCGCATTCCCATTTGCCACTTCCCAGAACAGTGAGGGTGTACATTAATTATGGAACATGGAGACCCACTTGTTGCTTTTAAATGCAAGTTGTCAAGCCAGGAAGCTAGGCAGGCAGAAGCCAGCAGGTGATGCAATAAAGGATATCGTACCCTTCCAGGAGAGTGAGGATGGAGATCAATGCAGAATCTGAAAAGGCACTCTGCTGGGCCTTCTTTTTTGTTAGGTTTCAATAGTATAGAGGAATTCTGAGGGACCAATCTCATATACCCAGCATGCTGAACTGGGAAGAGCCATAACTCCTTTTACAGGAAGGCCATAATTGACAAGCTTGGCCTTCAGGTTTCCTGGCCTCCTTTTGCAATGCAGGGTCAGCTGGTAGCCCACTAGGTACTTTGGTACTAGATACAGCTCTTCGAGCCTACTGGGGTGGTTGCTCTATTTAGACCACAGTTGTCACAATTATAGGCAGTAACAATGAAAACTCTTAAATGTTCAAAAGTCATGCAGATTTCCTCAAAGTTCTTACAAAAAGTAGAGGAGTATGGGGCTCAGAGGAGATCTGCTTTCATTTTTAGTCCCAGTATTTAATGTGGTTAGAAGAGGTCACTTCTCACAGCAAGAAAGACAGAATATTTGAGTCTCTTGGCTCAATGGAGTCCCTTGACCCAATGAAAGAATCAAAAACACACAAAAAATTGAATCCCCGCCCCCCCAAAAAAAAAACCTGAAAAGAAAGCTGAATCCAGAGGGGGGCAACTGAGAATTGCTTACCTCAACTTACCTAGAAAGATGCTTCTGAAACTCGAAACTAATAAGGAAGTTTCAGTGGTGGGTTTGGCGAGCTACCAGTAGCTGAATGTAAGTTATCTGAGGAGAGATTCTTGGGGGCCATGGTTTTAAGGAACCCATACTTTAGATTCTCTAAAAATTTACCAGAGAGTAACATTAAATAGACAGAAAATACCAATTCTTGGATTTGTCAGGAGAGGAAAAAAAAAAAACCACTATGAAATATGCTCAGAGTTTTTTTCATAGCAAATGTTTGTTGTCAAGAAAAAATAGAACATGCTGGCTTCTGCCTCATCATTCCAAAAAAGGGCCATTCACTGTCTGACTTAACGGCACTTGAGCATCTCTATTGTTGCACTCTGAATGCAAGGAAATCAAGAAATACTTGTAGAGGTCAATATCTAAGAAATGCATGCCCATCAAAAAAAAATAGATATGTGTGCAAGCTTCCCTTCCAATACCTTGACATTAAGTAATGGCAGTGGGTTCTATTTAACAAGGACAGAGTATACACAAGACACAGGTTGAAAGGATTTGAAAGCCTCTGGTGACTAAAAAAAAGTATAGCAAACATCAAGCCCACTCCAACTCTTCGCCAGGCAACAGATAACACACAGCTAACAGAGGGTTATTTACCTCAGCTCCTCATTCCTAATCCACTGTGTACAGTTTTTAACAGACCATCTCCAAATATGGAGGAAGAAGAAAAAAGTAAGAAGTCTTATAATCTGAAGAGACAGAGGCAATAATCTGAATCACCCAGACATGGGCTTTGGAATTCTTGAGAAGGCATGGGACTCAATGAGTACTGTGTATTAAATGCCCTATGCGATGTATAGAAAGCAGGCATGAACAACTACATAATGCAGTCAGCAAAATGGAAATGTGAAGACTCAAAAATTATATTTAATGACAGAATAGGAGACTGATTTCAATGAATTTATCAAGAAACCATTAAGAATCCAGAAAATAATCGATGATCTATGAGATGGGTCAATAAAAACTTGTAAACCAGAATGCAAATACTGAGGAATAAAAATGAAAAATCCAACAGTTTATGCAAGAATAGTGGAATAATTCCAAAGAAATAGGAAGCATAATTGGAAAACAAGAAATAATCAAAACAATGATGAGCATAACTTCTCATAAATTATACTTACCATAGTTTAGATCCAAAAAACTTCAATTTAAGAAAATAAAATAAAACTTTCACCTAACCACATTATATCCATAGTACAGAAAATAAAACATGAAAAGAATATCATTGGAATGAAGCCCAGGATGGTGGGTAGAAAAAAATGTAAAGACAGGAAGAGCCACAAGGCTTCAGCTGTAGCTTAGCTTGTAGAGTGCTTGTGGAACACAAACCAAGCCCTAGGTTCACTTTCTGACACTGCATAAAACAGATATGGTAGTACAGGATTGTAATCTTGGCATTCGGGAGGTAGAGGTAGGAGGATCAGGAGTTCAAGGCTAGAGTACACTTTTGAGATTCTGTCTCAAAAACGCAAAGGAATACAAATTACATCAAATTTGCAAAAGCATATTATACAAATGAGAAGATCATAGAGTGATATGCTTATGCTATTGAAAGAGAAAACATAAAATATCCTATGAAATTATTCTCCAAATATGAAGGAATTAAAGGGATCCAGGCCAACTTGAGAGATTTCATTGTCAGAAAAAATCTGGTGTGCAAAAAATGCTAAAATGGATACCTCTGCGAGAACAAAGATAACATAGATAGGAAAGTGAGATGTGTGTCAATAAAATAAGTATAACATAGAGAGAACAGAGATAGAAAAAATATTTATTTTTCTTATTCTTAATTGGTGCAAAAGACAGGTGCTTAACTATAGCAGCTGTGCATTCTGTGAATGTCGCCTGTGGGTTTGTGAGATGAATTATGGGAGTGCCATATGGATGGGAGAGAGGGATCGGAAATATCCTGTTAAAAATCCTTGCTCAACTTATCAAATAATGCAGTGTTATTTAACGATCTGATTAGATTACTTTAAATATTTATATTGACAATGTTTTAAGTGAGAATTTTATGAGAAAAGATTGCTATTATAATAGAGAAGATCAAGGGGCGTCATATAAAAAATCCTCAATTAAATGCAAAGAAGGCATCAAAAGAGTAGAGAATAACTGTAATAAGTGAAAAAGACTGAACGTCCTAGAATATCTCAGCACTCAAAAGACCGATCACAAGGTGTCAGCCTGGATTCCGTGGTAAGACATGTTTTTTAAAAGATAGAGTAAAATCAGTTATAAACACAGTGAATATGAACTTGATGGGATAAGTAGTTGCTTTAAGTGTTTATGGCTGAACAAGATCAAAGATCATCAAAGTGAATTTAGGGAGAAACCAAGACCCAACTCAATGATTCTATGATATTTGTAGGAAACCAAATTTAGAGGTCAAAATTTGGGCTAAAAGTGAAGGGATGAAAAAAACTTCCATAATTATAACAAGCCATACTAGCTCAAATAAAGATAATGAATTTCAAAGCACATAGAATTATCAGGGTTAAAGAAAGGCATTGCATCCTGAAACATTGGGCATTTCTCTAAGAATACAATTCAAAAATGTATAACACAAACCCACAGGAAGACCAATGAGGTCAGAGCTCACAGAGCAACAAGGAGACATTGACAAATTCATCATTATATTTGGAAACATTAAGAGCCTTCTTTAAAAATTGATAGATCAAACAGGAAGAAAAATCAATTAGGTGATTGTTGCTATCCAAAGCACTACTGATTTGACCTGACTGACATTTGAGAAGTCTCCCTGCTTCTAGAAGCAAATGTGCCACCTTCTTAGGCTAACACACAACACTCACCAAGTTAGACCACACTGCTGCATGAAAATTTCAACTTTAAAATAACAAAAAGCATACGATGTCCTCAGATCACAATAGAATTAAAGCAGAAATCAGCCAAAGGAATATCCAGGGGAAAATCACAAAACTATTTAAAATTAAACTACAGGCATCTTAAATAACACATAGTCAAGGGAAAAAATCTGTAACGGTAAATATTTTCGACTAAAACGGAATGAAAATATATTCTTTAATAATTTGTACAATATAATGAAAATGGCATTTACAATGCAATTTGAACCATCACATGCTTGTACCCTAGGAACCAGGGAAAGCAGGATGGCAAGGATGAGCAAAGGCAGAGAAGCAATACTTGGGTGTCACTAGAAAGGAGTAAGATGCTCTTCTACAGGACTGCACAGTGTTACTGCTGTAGAGTATGTAGATAATGTGCTAATTACTTCTGAAAGTAGGAAAGGGGAAAGAGAAAGTTTTAATCTCACAGGAAGGATAAACCGCTTAAGAAGGTAAAAGTATCCCCATACGTGCGCAAATATGTACACTACATGCATCTATGCTGAGTATTCATTCTCCGTTCTTTCAAGAGACATCCTGCCCTTCCAGTAAGATTAACAGAAAGTTCTAGTGCAGTTGCTATCAACTTGTAGGTCACAGCCCTGTTAGGGGTCTAATGACCCTTTCACAGGGGTTGCAGAGCAGATAGCCTGCATTTCAGATATTTACATCATGATTCATAACAGTAGCAAAATTGCAGCTATGAAGTAGCAATGGAATAATTTTATGGCTGAGGGGTCATCACAAGATAAGGATCTATATAAAGGGTTACAGCATGAGGAAGATTGAGAACCAATGATCTAGAGTATAAAAATATAGAATGTATAATATAAAGATTGCATTGAGAATGGAGGTGACTGTTCATTACTATTTGTTACTCATTTTCATCTGTCAGATGGATACACCTAGTGCTACCTGGGGGAAAAGGCCCACTGAGGAATTTTCCTGATTATTTTTCACTTAGGAGCAAGTCTATGGGGGAGGGTTTTTTTTTAGCTGAAATATATAGACATAGAATGGCTCTATTACAATCCCATGGCAGGATTGACTATAAGAGTGAAGAAAACTATGTAAAACAGCTAGCAACCAAGGGGGCAAGTGTGTATTCTCTCTCCTAGTAAATGAGGATGTAATACCTTCAGTCCCTGCCTTGACTTCCCTATGCTAAGGGACTGGAACCAGGCAATGTAAGCCAGATAAATTCCTTTTCCTCTATGTGGAATTTTTAGGGTATTTGTCACAGTAAGATAAATGAGGAGATGAGACATTCGGAAGAGCATGTTGTACCTCAGTCTTCAGACATGAATGTTTGGGAAAGGTGAGAACTACCTAGGAAATCCTGGACCAGGATTAAACCAGGATTTCTGCTGAGTGAGCTACCTAACCAACTACCTTACATTGAATCAACTGCCAGGATTAACTGGAATCTAAAACAAATAAACTAAAATTAACATAGATATCAAGTTGAGTAGAGAAGAAGAAGCAAATTAAAATTTTAAAAATGAAGGTCAGTGGTCATGAAATTAAGATCAAATGCCATTTCCCAAAAGAAGCCATCTTTGAACATCAGTATATATAGATTCTCTGAATACATTCCTAACAAATATATCTTGTATGCAGGTATTCATTTACTTTCCCTATATATTGTATTTGAGAAGTATTTAGAATGCTCAGCACAATTTATACCTTTAGCTCACAGGACCTGTCATTGTAAAATCAAAGTCCAAATCAATTTAGCTCACTTTTGAATCAGAAATATTTAGTACAATTCATAATTTTATCTACTATGTATGATAGATAAATGGTTAAAATGATTGAATAATATATTCTTTGAAATATTTTTATACTGTGTTTCTCATGAAATCTTTGTCTATAAGGCAAGCAGGGATCACCTGCTATAAAACATCTTGAATATGGAAAGGAGAAAAAAATCTCCCCTTTTGTGACCATTGCTCTTTTCCCTAGATGTACATTCTGGAACATTCTGTTTACCAAAAAGAGAGATATTACCTTTGGCATGCTGCCATTTCCTTTAAGTGGTTTCTGATTCTTCCTAAGTCCTGTCTTCCTAGTATAATGAAAACTTTCCAATATCATAAGCAATATCTAATAATGAAATTTAGCTAGTCAACATGAAATATTCAGAGTTGAAAGAAGAAAGATGAATGATTCACTCCTTTTTTCTAAGCATAAAACTCATATTCTCACTGATTATTTTCTCTTCATGCATTGACAAGTACAATTTATTAGTTAAAATTTTCTATATTTTTTATCCCACCACTTATTTTATGTGATTTGATAGTATGAAGTTTAATAATTCTTAATTGGATTATTGAAAATATGTATGGATTTTGTACACAGAGGCAAAACTTTCTCTCAAATCTATCAAAATTCTTAATGTAATATGTGACTTATCTAGTCATTGGTGGGAGATGAATAAGATTCTCATATTCAGGTGGGATAAATTTTCTATTATACCTACCATCCCAAAGTTACTTTCCACTGAAAAAATTTTCAGTTTTGTTAAGGGTTACTCAATTGTTATTTTGTGAGAAGTTTGTAGATAAACCAAGCATGTTTTAAATTAAAACATCTTTATGTTCTATAAAATAGTTTTCATAAGAATAATACAACTTAGAAGCCTACTTTCAATTAATTATAGAAGTTACTCAATTATGTGATTATTTTAATTTTCATTCAGTATTGCCTCTTCCATGTAGTAGTTTCAAATGTTAACACATACTTAGATTGTTGAAAACATCATCACAGAATTGTCTGATACAAAACCTTTAGGACTTTCAGCATGTAACTGATGTGTGATCCAATAAAAGCAATTTAATATTTTATCATGGAGACACAAAACATATAACACACACGCATATAATATATGCATAAAACACATGTATATTAATCTACTGAGATATATTCACTAGATTAATATTTATTGATATACTCTTCATGATGGTCAGGAAATTAAAAACATGATCTGGACATAAATTGGAAACTACTTGTCATTTCTCAGATTCCAAGCATTTGCTAATAGTATACAGGGAGAATACCATTGAATTGATCTAACTCCAAGCTCTTGAGAGCAGTTAGATGCTGGTTTCACATTCTTCTGCATTGTAGTCTAGATGACTGTGTAAGTGTGCAGAGGACTAATGGACCAATGACAGAAATTATCAAAACAATGAAGAGTACTTCTGTCAAGAGACTATTATACAATTATAATTAAAATCCATTAGTGATTACAATTTTTGTCACTTTCCCCCATTTGGCGAGTGTTCTTTATTTTCTTCCAGCTCAGTGGGCTAATTTTACAGAATAATTTTCCTAATGCTGAAGCACACCAACTGTGTTCATGTATCTAAAGATGGCTTGTACATTAACACACTGTAATTTCAGGTCTGTAAGATGTCAGATCTGAAGAACTTCACTGCAGAAACAGGGAGAACGGACTCCCAGGGCATGTACTCTTCAGTTTAATAGTGCTGAGTATGCCTAAGAACTGAAAAGAACTGAAAATAAAAGAAGGACCACATTGGAAATCCTCATCCTTTAGCTAGAAACATCCTTTTACTTAATAATCTAATGATTGGTTAAAACCTTGTCATCACCCAATTTCATCTGTTCAGGGGATAAAGGTATTACACATTCTTGACTTTAGTGATTTCCATCACCAAGTTGAAATCTGTATGAATAATGAAGAATCAGACATCTCTTCTTTGGGAAAACCTCTGCTTCATATTAACAGACAAGGACCTTTCCACAAAGCAACACCCAGGCTTCAAAATGGAAAGAGAAGGTAGATGTTATGAATTTAATGGTAGAGAAATTCTCAACCTCTTCTTGCCTGCCAAATTTGGACACCAGTATTTGATAATTGTTGGAAATCAATAATCATGAATCAAATGTTGTCAGAATACATGGGGTTTCTTATATAGTAACTCAGGTTTGGGGGAAAAGGGGGAAAATGTGTCTAAAACATGAGGCATTGAAAAGAGGAAAATCATCAATGAAATGCAAAAAATATGACATTCTATATGTGAAAATATACCATTTACTGTAAACCATGGAGACTGAAGAAGCAATGCTCAGAAAGGAAGCTCAGATATCTGATGTGAAAATAATAGCAGCATACAGCTCTAAAACTGACAAAGCAGTTGCTGGTCAAAATGCTTATCTCCAGCAATAAATACCAATTGTTCTAGAGTCCTTTCAAGAAGAGTATATACTAGGACATCCTTCTTGGTTTAATTATGCAGTTAGAGCCACAGTGGAGCCTGGAAACTGGTTTTTCAATATCCTGTAGGTGATGGGGATATTTTCCAAAACTGAGGACTGAAGGAAAACAATAGAACTTTATAGAAGTTTCTTCTCATAGCCCACTTCAAACTTATTTCTTTATGCAGACATCATAAAAGGAAGTAGGGATGTATCCTTAGGATATAAATGAATGTTATCTGGAGAGGTAGTAAGTAGAAACTATGAACAAACTAATCACTTGAGAAATCTATAAATTCCAGATGAAAGCAATCTAAAATTACTCAATTCATTTTGAAGAGAGTATATAGAACAAGGACATCTTTGTGAAGATGTCACAAAGAGGAGTTGGGTAGCAGCAAAGAGAAGGTAATACTATTGGAATTCTTTCAGGAATGTGAAATCAAGTGACGTCCTACAAGAGCACATATTCAGCACTATCCCTTCTTTCATCCTTCATAAGGATGCTTCAGAAGAGTAGAACCTTGACTTTGATAAGTAAATCTTTTTTTAATCACTGGATGGAAATCCATGAATAACCTATATATAAGCCTTCGATCCTATGTCCAAAAGCGAGTAAACAGAATTTTATAAACCCTTAGAATTAATGAGGAGATAGTCATGATCTTATATATATGACAAATTAGAGAGTGGCAACAAGAGTTAAAGTCCCTTTTCTAGGGAAGATCTAAATCCACCTACTAGGGAATAATGGGGAATATGGATTTGAGTAATTATGAAGTTTGCAAACAAAATACTCAAAAAGTTTCATAGGATCTTAAAGAAAAAAAGACATTTTGTAATCCTGTGATTATCATGTGTCAAGCCTGGCATGGTGCAGAAGAGACAGTGTGACACAGGTTCCCAACCCTGGAGCAGAGCCAGCAAGGCATGGGCATCCACAAATGTTGACAGTTGCTGGGTGGGCATGGGACTTGTTTGTATAATAATGTATATATTTTGCTTTATGTTCCGCCTTCAGGAAATGTAAATGTTGTCTCTGCTAAGATTAATGAGTCCATGATAATTGAAAAGGCCATGATTCTGGCAAGTGACAATGTGTCTCCGTGATGCTGAGACCTTCAGGACATCCCTTAAGACTGTGAGAAAGAACTCTGAAAACATTAGTTCAAGAATACATAAATCAGTGTAAGAGCTGTCCTTCATAGGATTTCTTACCTATGCAAAATGTAAGGATGAAATATGAATTGTAATGATGGGCATCATGGACCTTAAAGGAACAGAGGTAGCTGCACTAATGAGCTAGCTTCTCAGAAAGATATTAAGGAAGAACATAACAAGAGTTAGGGAATAGTGGTCTCAGGACAGGATCCTACCCAGCTAGCTTATTATTTGTGCTTACAAAGGCAGGTAGATCTCTGAATTCATTGGCTATGTTTTTGGGTTTTGTTTGTTTGTTTGTTTGTTTAAATCTGTTTGCTTCTAAGAATCAAGGAGCTAAGGTCAAAAATGCTGATTCATGGGAGAATCAAAAGGGAACTTAAGGATAAATGACTGAATTGATATATAAAAAACAGACTGAGCTTTGGTTTGCAATAAATGAGTTGTCTGGGGAACTATTGCTTTTTTTTTTTTTTTTTTTTTTTTTTTTTTTTTTTTTTTTTTTTTTTTTTTTGTAGGATTTTTCTGGTGGGCTTTCTGACTTTGGTCAGAAAACACAAGAGTTTTTTCTAGAGGACTATTTTACTTTGGTTGGAAAACCCAATAATTTTTTTCTAATAGGTATTCAGAAAACCCATGAGCTATCCAGAGAGCTTTTAGAATATTTTTCTGGCAAAAGAGAGCTGTCTCTAGCAGAGAGCTGTCTCTAGCAGGGAGCTAGCTCAAGCAGAGAGAGCTGCCTCAAGCAGGGAGCTAGCTCAAGCAGAGAGAGTTGTCTCAAGCAGGGAGCTGTCTCGAGCAGACTACAGAGCTGTCAGCTTGTACCCATCACTGACTTCAAGTTGTTTCTTCGGCTGTTCCCAAACATCCCTTCTTCAGGACCTCTGACCAAGCCAAGAATTGTCTTTGGCACACATAATCATATCAAACTGTGTTGTGACTATATTGAGAGGCTGGGGTCCCATGTGTACCAACATGCAGTGGACATCTCCTGTTGCTGGAGCACATTAGATCTGAATGGTGCCCCATTTGGGTCTCCTTCACTGCCCACCATGAAATGCAGTGCCATCAAGCCACTTCTCTTCTTAGGAATGTTATCACAAATGCTTAGCCTATGGCTGCTTCACAGTTTGTAACTATAGTTGGGGTATTTAAACTCTCCATTGAATCACAGTGCATAAAGCCCATCACTATCAATGGTCATGAGGTCTCTAACTTATACAGGGCACCAAATTCCATGTAATAAATTCCAGATTCTTTAGGATTTTCTAACACAAAAGAATAGGATACAGATCTAAATAACTTCACTAATTTGCCTGACTCCCTATGCCCATGTTAAAGCATTGGGTGTTTGTGTATATATCAAATTTAAGTCAAAATTTGGGACAAATGAAAGAGGTTGATAACATAGATGTTTAAATTTATTCCTAATCTCTACATTTAGAAGTTATCCTTTTATACTCCAAAGTTGGGCATTGTTTCATGAACCCCTCTACACTCAAGTTCTTGTTGCTTTTTAGCTCAAAATAATGTGCACAGTATATAATTCTTTTTCTCCAAAAACTCACACCTTTAAGGTCTCATTATTTATATTACCCAAGAACTGATAAAAGAATTATACTAAACAAATATATTATCTTTGTTTTACAGTTAGATGTGTCCTATTGTTTCAGTGTGTCCTTCAGATGATCACAGAGGATGAGAGAGTTGCTAAAATCTTTTAGAAAAGAAGCCTAGTTAGCGGTAAATAGGACCATCTAGAAAATGAATTAATGCTGGCCTGACAGAGCTGTTAGTTCTCACAGGAGGGTTTCACATGTTTCTCACTGCTGTTTTTCTGTGATTGTACCAGTTCTTATGTGTGATTTCAGTTTATTATCTTGAGTCCTTCACTACTGGTTTGTCCCTAATGTTAACTGACCTCTTCCTTTATGTTCGAACAGTACCTGCTTTTTTGAAGGTAACTAAGCCTGTTTACTTTTCTCTTAAGCAATGCTACAGAACAGTCTAAACTCAGAACATTTCTGTAGCCATGTGAAGATGCTGCAGGACCTTGAGAAACACCCATGTGTGGGTGAGATCAGGAATCTGAAGCTTCATTTTAGACCATAGAAATTAGATTTCTCTGTACTTTATACATTGGAGCTCTGTGTAGGATTATATTTAGGGGAAAGACTGGTTATAGTGCTTGAAAACGGATTCCCCACAACAATGAGAAGCTGTTCCTCAGAGATCAGGTGTCAAGGTCCATGTGGTGGTGTGTACTATTGCTTCAGTACTTCAGTACTTTCGTTGCCATGGAATAATCTTTGTGTGTATATATATATCACCCTTTTCCTTTTATCTGTTGATGGATATTTGGACAGTTTGTACTTTTTAGTTGGTACAAAAATAGTGCTATGAATATTCATGTGCAAGGTTTTGGCATAGACATAGGATTTCTGGATGATGTGGTCTGTGTAACCATCATTACTGCGGCTTTACTCAGTTGGTTTCCAAAAACTATCCATTCTCACCAACAATACATGAGGGATCCCATGTTTTCATGTTTCTACTAAATGGTGCTATTTTCTATCATCTTTTAAATCGTCATCATTTCAGTGGTAGTATATATTCTTGAGCTTCTCACCTGCTCTTTCCTGAAACTTAATGATGTCTATATCTACTCAAATACTTTATGATTTTTAAAAAAAAATTGTATAAAGTGTCAGCTTAAAATGTTTACTCATTTTAATTTATTTTTATTATTTATTTTTAATATTAAGTCAAAGGGGATCTTTACATAGCCTAGATATAGCTCTCCTATCAAATAAATGATTTATAAATGTTTTCTTTTGTTCTTTGGCTCACTTGTTCATTTTATTACTACTGTTATGTAAAGCAAAAAAAAGTTCACTTAGAGACCAATTTGTCTTTTCCACTCTTCACTTATAATTTGGGTATTTTATAATTAAGGTTTTACCTGAATCAAATTCACATTTTGTTCCAAGAATACATTTTGTTCCAAGAATTTTGCTATTAATATGTTCATAAGCATATGGGTATCTAGTTATTTTAGTATTACTTAGTGTAAAAAGAAAAAAGGACTGTTTTCTCTTTGAATTATGTTAGTATTGTCTTAGCAAGATCGATGGATTTATTTCAGGATTTTAAATCTCTTCTATCAATATCTCTATATTATATCACACAGTTTTGATTACCATCATTTTGTAATAACTTTTCAAACTAGGACTCAGCAATATTCTTCCTTTAAAGAGTTGTGTTGGCTCCTTTCAGGTCCCCTTTAGTTCTCTGTAAATTCTAAGTCAGCTTTCTCATTAGTGAAAAGCAGGAGAGTGGAAGGAATTTGTATGTGCAGCAGTTCATCTGTACTATGGCAACAGCAGTGCTGCTGCTCTTACTAACAGAACTACTTCCATAGCTTCATGTTCTGACTGTTCAGAAGAACCCTCTATGCTTTACATCTCCATTCATTTGTGAATTATAACAGATTCCAGATTCTCAGGATTTCCTATATGTAAGATGGTCCTTAACTGAGTTAAGCTTTGTCACTTCCCTTGCTATCTATCTATAAGCCCCTCATTTCTTTCTCTTTCACAATTGCTTCCCTAAGAGCCTCAGTACAATGTGGGGTAGAATGTGTGAAGAGTGGTTTTATACTTGCATATATTCACTGCAATCCCTCAAGTTTTAATTATACAAAGAAACACATACCAGAAGATTTAAGAAATATCCCAAAGGCATTGGGTTTTATTCTAACATTGCTAATCAGTTTTTAATTCGATGAAATCATCATTTGAGTTTCTTCCTGCCTTGGCATCTTTCACAGAAATCCAGCTCACATTTGCAGGCCTTTCCAAAGGCTTCTTCATGTATTCTTTGTCTATGAATTGTGCTGAAAAAATGTTACAGATTAGAACCCTGTTAGAATGTTTCACAAAAGAGCCTGACTCTTTTGTGAAATATTTTTATTTCACATTAAATTGTGAAAATTTAATGTGAAGTATTTTTATTTATTTTTATTTTATTTTAATTATTTATTTTATTATTATTTAATGTTAAATATTTTTATTTCTCATTAAATTGTGAAAATTTAATGAATAGCCACAGAGTGGCTAAGCTCTGTGGAAGATGCCTTTCTATGTCCTTAGAAGGGAAAGGAGTGCCCACCTGCTGAAGCTTTGCTTCTTAAATTTGTACCTTGATAGAAAGAAACTAAACTCCATCTAGTACCAGAAAATCCTCATTTGTAAAGTGAAAGTGTGTTTCTTGTGAATTTGACTAAGCTGTTCATGTGTCTCCACTGATGGTTTATAAGTTAGTGTGGTTCTTCATCCTACTTGTCAGAGGGTTGTTATAAAAATAACTGTGGAGTGGGGTCTAGGGAGATGGATTTATAAGTAAGAGCATTTGCTTAGAAAGCATGAGGACCCAAATTCTGAGGTCAATATCGTAGCACCCACATAAGAAATTGGACAGGGTTATGCTCACCTATAAAACCAGCATTGATATTAGAGAAAGGCTGATCTCAAGAAATTGTTAACCAGCTATCCTTAAGTATAAAGGAAGACTTCCAATTCAGTAAGAGAATCTGTCTCAAGTAAATCAGGAAGTAGTAGAGAAAGACAGCCACCGTTTTGTTCTAACTTCTACAAAGGTAGTCATATATTTGCAGACTGTGCATATGGGTGCACATATACATGCTGCTAATACCTAAGAAATTTTACACTATGAGACAGTTCATAATTATGACTGTTTATATATACTTAACAGGTAGAAGTAAGTTCATTAGAATAATTTGAAAAAATGGTACCAATAATCCCATCATATTTTCTATAACATTTTGCTCTATTTAGAGAGGCATTTCATAACAAGAAAAGCTTTTAGGGGATAGAATGATGGTTCAGGGATTAAGAGTACTCACTGCCCTTACAGAGGGCCTGGGCTCCATTCTCAGCATGTCATTGGGATCACAACTGTCTATTTCAGTTCCTGGGGGAATTCTTTCTCTTTCTCTTTCTCTCTCTCTCTCTCTCTCTCTCTCTCTCTCTCTCTCTCTCTCTCTCTCTCTCTCTCTCTCTCTCTCTCTCTCTGCTTAGCAGACATGCATGTGATATATGTACATACACACAAATACATACATATAGGCAAACCCTTACAATTTCCTTACATTTTTTTAAATCTTTTTACTGTTCAGAGAGAGTAAGAGGAAGGCATTTCAGAATATCTAGTAGCTAGCCATTGCCTTTTAAGCCACTCACTCTCTCTGCCAAGTGTGCCTTTAAATCCCATTTGATTTTCATTAAGTATAGGAGCAAAATTAAGCATATTTGTTGCCATAAAAGATGCTTTATTTTTATTCTCAGTGGGTCTATAGTAGCACTTCAGAAATAAAAATAAGTATATTGATATTTGTGGATAGAACATATTTAAGAGAATATTCTTATGTTGAGACTGTTTCTTATTTTGGTAAGAATAAGCTGAAAACTCTTGATATTGGATCTGGTGGGGGGAGTTAGGTCACAAATAATTCTGGGTTTTTGTTTCATTTTGTTTTGTTTTTAATATTTCAGATATACCAAGCCATATCATCAACTTCTGCCCAAAGGATGCTTTTGGGCTCCTATCATTAAATTGTCCCTAATACCTTTTTTCTGAGTGCTAGGGTTCTTTGCAACAATGACAGCAGGCCCATGAGCAAGTGATACTAGACAATATTCTCTGCACTTGAATTTTCATTGTATTCATTTCTATTCTTACATAATTTCAGACGTTTACAATATATTTTGATCATCTCCAACCCCTATCCTTCGTACAAACTCTCCCAGAGCCCACTCCACATCACCTTCACTACTTCATGTATTCGTTTGGTTTCCTTTATTGCCCACTGAGTGCTGCCCAGACATTCACAGGTAGAAAGCCATCCAACGGAGCATGGGTGACCAATAAGAAAATACACACCGTTACTGTCTTACATTCAGAAATTGGGCTAAGTGGCCAGCCTATGAGATAAACACTTCCCTGTCAATACACGTTTGTTCTTCAATGATTCTTTTGTTGTTGTTGTTCTTGGTGGTAGTGGTGGTGGTGGTGGTTTTTCGAGACAGGGTTTCTCTGTGTAGCCCTGGCTGTCATGGAACTCACTCTGTAGACCAGGCTGGCCTTGAACTCAGAAATCCACCTGCCTCTGCCTCCCAAGTGCTGGGATTAAATGTGTGCGCCACCACTGCGGGGCTTCAATGGTTCTTTTTTGTTACTTTGTTTTTAAAGGGAGTTCTTGAGTTTTCGAGTGTAGACATAATTGGTGAAATACAAGACTGTCATGCTATGGGTCATAAGAGGGTGCTGCCTGTTCACTCACCATCACCAGCACTTAGTCCAGCACTGTACACATACTAATTGTTCAGTAAGTGTTTCATGAATGAATGGCAGAAGGAAGAGAACAAGTGAGACCATCTCGATGTATGTGGGTGGTTGGCTCCTTCATATGCTGATCCAATGCTGTTGGATGTGCAGTTCTCTTTTAGTGAAAGGTGTGGCTGAGACAGGCAATGGAGGAGATTAATCCCTGATAAATCTTTAGCGTTCCTTAATGTACTAGGTAGCTCTTGGCTTCAGTGAAGATCCTCTAGAAAGAGTAATTAGTGGGAATTGTTCTCTACTAGCTATCTTTCATTGGAAGATCTCTGTTAGTCCTGCCTAGGCAAAAGATACTGAGACTAAAGGCTTTGTTTGGAACTAACATGTACCATCCCGGAGTTCAGATTTCAAATGGCATCTTATAGCAACTCAGAGTTCCTTTTTAAAAAGAAAAATCCTCTGCATCTCACTCGTTAAGGTGTTTCCATGTCTCTAAGATGGATCTAACACAGGTAATTTTACAGTTCTATAAAGTTTCATCTTCTTCTCAAGAGCTGAATACAAACTATATACATTATTTTAATCCCAAACCGTTCGTAAACGCAGTCTCCCACACCAGTTTTCCTTTCATAGCTTCTCTCTGTTTGATCTCTGGCAATAGTAGGTAAAAATGCCTTTCTTTGGTTTTTTTGTTTTTTTTTTTTTTTTTCATTTTTAATCCTCAGAAGGTCCGAGTTTTCTGTGACCTTTCGTCCATTTAAAATTGACTTTGTGATTGTGTTTCAATTTTGCATTCAGTTTCTTGTTTTGATTGATAAATGTTTGTGAGAAATATAATCCTCCCCTGTGCTTTTCATTCTTTTCTCCATGAAGGAGCTTTGCCTGGGTAGCAAGACAGGCTGATAACACTGAAAATAAATCTTAACATCTCTGCACTATGATAGACCGAGGCTTCAGCCATTCTTTTTACCCCACTGATAATTGCTTATCAGTACATACAGCTCTACTCGTAGGCTTCTGGTGCCACAGGGGTTTATATCTCTGGGAAGATAGGCAGGAAGTGCCATTCCCCACATCCATTAATGGCTTTAATACAGGCCAGAAAAGAAATGAATACTGGGCCAGATTTGTTATCTCAAAGTGAGAAGGCCATCTCTGCATTTTGAGATGCTTTTCACAAGGCATCTTTGTTTTACTTTGTCTTTCTTTCCTCTAGTCTCAACTTGGCTACCCTGAAAGAAGCAGTTTGTAAAATGTATTGTTCCAAAGCTGTAAAAAAAAAGTTATATTTTAAAAATATGTACAATTTGCTGTCATTTTTACTTCCCTCGGCGACTACAACTGAATGAAGCTCAGGCTGAAATCCTTCCTTCCTATGTACACTCCCCAAATAAACAACTCTGTTGTCCAGCCGCTGGGCACTAGGGAATGGCTACATTGTTCAAAAAGAAACAAAGAAAAAAAAACTTACAAATAGAGGGGGAAAAGGCCGGTAGGGTATGTAATTGTTCACCACATGCTAGGATAAGTGCAGATTTGAAATAAACAATGGGAAGAAATGGGAGAGGGACAGAATTGTAAAGAGAAGAAACGCAGGAGACCTGAGAAAATGTTTAAATCCTGTTTCCTTTATCCTCTAATTAGCTCAGAGGAATTGAAAACCAAAGATATGTCCTTTCTGTCGGGTGACCAAGATCAAGAATGTGGCTAGCAAGTCACCTGTGGCTGAAGCAGTTACACCTGCTTTACACTTCCAAACATCCATAGAAGAGTGGACAATAGCCAACATGACCATCAGACTTAGGACCCCGATATTTAGTGACCTCAGCTCGTCACACCCCCTGGGAAATAAATAGAGCACATACCCAGTTGGCAATCAAGTGTGTTGTTTGGAAAACCTGTTAACGTTTCCCTTCTTCCGGGGACGAAAACAATAACATGCTGCGTCAGAGACGCTGCCTAATTAAGCACACCACCGTGGAAATTTCCTCTCCAGTGATGAAGGTAGTCCAACCTCAAGCATCTTAAAAGCACCATCTTGTAGCAGGAGCTGTTTTTTTATCACGGAGCTTCTGGATGGAGTTTAAACTAATGTCAGATAAAAACACAAATCTGTTTCTGCAGTAAATTCCCATAACATAGAAATCTGTTACCCAAACACAGAAATGGTTGCTGTATGTCATGGGATCCTGAGGACCCTTCTCTAGAGTTTTCATCTCCACCAGTATCGCCATGTGAGATTGCACCCTACTTGGTATCTGCTTTGAATTTTGATAAATCATTTCTCTTGTCTCAAAACCCAGCTCAAATTCTGCTTTCTCTTGGACTTCATTGAATTATTCAAGTGCAAAAGTTTGTATCCGCGGTATCCTATACTCTAGGGATGAAGCATTTGATAATCAGGCTGGGTCTCTCTCATGGTTTTTGCCAACTCCATGAAAGATGTATATTAATCAGATAGTCACATACCCATACCATTATAGACCTGTCTAGCTGTGATAGAGTGATTCCTGGGATACCTGGGCTAATAATGCAGGGTTCTTTTCCGACTTAAACATGATAGAATACATGTTCTCCATGCTGTGAACAAATATATGAACTCTAAGAAAATGCAAACAAAAGCCACCGAATACAAAAGTTCGTATGTTCAAAATCCTCCTGTGTCAGAAATTAGATACATAGTAAAACAATTTAACCACCAACTGAGGTGCCAGTCATTCACAATAGCTGAGCTTTTTAAAAACCAACAAAACAAAACAAAAACTGTGATAACTTTTGAAACTCTTAGTGTGAGTAATCAGCCAACACAGCCAAGGGCTAGTGCCCTTAATAATTCACATTTTGTTTAGTGTAATCAGAAAGACTGTATTTTAAAACTGAGATCATCTCAAGAAGGTTTTGGTGAGAACTTTTATTTTCTGCAATACTGTGACAGGTTGTGAGAGAAACGAATCAGATAAAATCCCCACCTGTGTGTAACTAATATCTATAGTCTATTTTTTAATTGTATTAAATTTATGCCAGGCATGGTGGCTCGTGCCTTTAATGGTAACACTCATAGGGCAGAGGCAGGCAGATCTTCATGAGTTCCACATCAGCCTGCCCTAAACAGTAAATTGGAGAACAGCTAGAGAGCTACATAGCACAGCCCTGTCTCAAACAAACAAACAAACAAAGTATTAAACTTAAACACAATGAAATGTATTCTCTAGTGGTTAATTAAAGTATGTAAGGAAAGCACACATAAATCATGCTTGCACCTTTCTGTGAGAGAACATCCCACAATGGGAAGGGATTAACTCCTGCTAGGAAAGATTGGGAAACTACCTGAAACAGAAGGCTGAAAATCAAAAAGCTAGACAGCAAGAATCTACGGATTCCACTGTCTCAATGCATACAAGTTGCATTGCTTCATTGTTCTAAAGCAAGAAAAAACATGTTTCCCATGGGTTACATAATCCATTCAGAGGCTCAAATTCACCTCTTGTTCAAATGATTAGTTTTTTAAAAATCCTCTCAACACTAGCTACATTTGCCTTTCCTTGGCAGTGGTGCAAGTGTTTGAAAGGGAAATTTCATTTTCAAAGGAAAATTATGACTACCTTTTACGTACTTGTATCTCTGTGAACATTGACTTTGCCCTCAGAGTCCATCATGGGTCAAGAAGCCATGTTGCCAAATATGCAGATACTTACAACATGCAATAGAATCAAATTAGGATGCAGGATTGAATTTTAGCTACTAGAGAAACATAGTTTTGTGCCCACAATGAGAAAAACACGTACAAGTGAAATCTTTTACGAAACTAAGAGGAGTCTGATTCATCTCTCCATTTTAGAAAAGGTCCTTCAACATAATCATAGGAAATCGTAGGAAAAAAAATGAGTGAATTGCTACAATTTGAACAGTATCTTTCTCTGTTGTGCTTTCTAATTCAGAGCTACTTGCTAGTGGATAAATGTCATAGGTATGGATTTGCTGATCTTAATAGTAAAAATCTGAATCCAATTTCTATTAAATACTAAGAAACATCATTCTGTTAAATGTCCGACTCTTGTTATGAACACACACACACACACCCTGAAGACCCGTGAGGAAGAAAGAGTCTCAGACAGAGGGAAGAGAGAGAATTTATTTCTGCTTCTCATTGCTGAGTTCAGACAGGATAAAGACAACAGTGGTTTAAAAGCTACCTACACTATGAGCTCCTGGGAGTCATTTTTCTGTTTCTGGAAGTCATGTTGGCAGGACTCATTTTGTAAATGCCTAATTTGATTGACTGAGCTAACTGTGTCTGCACTCAGCTCTGTGATTTGCAAAAATACTGAGTTCCCTAGTTGAAGCTACATGATCCTCTTGGTCTAAGGCACCTTCTATGAACTTCACTGACAAACTGCATGCTAAACTTTAATTTTAACCGTGTGGTCAGGTCTGAATAATTTCTCTTCCTGTGTCTGAATGACATTTATCAATTAACAAGTATAGGTGGAGTCTTGTCACCTCTTGCAGGTGGTCTTCTGAGAACATCCCGAGAGTTGTGAAGGCTTCTGGAATGTTCTTTCTTTGGTCTCGGTCATAAGCCTCTCAGCAGTTATTGATTTTGTTTCTGCCCATGTGAACGTGGGAGGGAGGTTTCTGTTGACACACTTTTTCTTCTTATAGATGCTTTCTTTTCTCTGCTGGACACTTTCTCTGTTTAAAAAAAAGAAAAAATCCTTTTTACGTGCTGGAGAGATGGCTCAGCAGGTGAATTTTTTTTTTCTTTCGAGGGACCCAGGTTCGATTCCCAATACTCACATGGCAGTTCACCACCAACTAACTGTAACTTGAGTTCCAAGAAATCTAGTGTCTTTTCATGAACCCTGTGGGCATAAAACATCCAGGAAGGCACAGTCAAATATGCAGGCAAGACATTCACACATATAACATAAAATATACCTTTTAAAATTCTTTTTCAAAGGACACTGTCCTATTTTGCCTATATCCATGGATTTTGCAATGATGTAGCAAAAGCTATAGATTTAGTCAAAGGAATTGTGATTTTTAAACTCATATGTTTGCCGCTGCACAGCATGCTTTGTAAACTTTCTAAGTCTCTGTCTTTTTATCTCAGAGTGAGAAGGTGAACCAGGGGGTGTCTAAGGAAACCTCCTCTGCTCTTCTACAATTTATGATAGTCTCCATGACACCCCTGACTTAGGAATTCTGCAAGTGTCTGACTCTGTTAGATCAGGAGTAGTTCAGGACTGCCCTGTGGTCCCTAGACTCATGTAGGTACCTTGGGGTCTTCTGCGGCGTGGTATGGGAGGAGGGCTCAGAAAATTGAAAAGCCAGCTTTAATCAGAATCTCTCACTATGATCTATTTTAGATATCCCTGAGTAAGATTTCATTTGAAGAAAAGATTTTATGAGAGGGTTTATTATTATTATTATTATTATTATTATTATTATTATTATTATTTTGGCTTGGTTTGCAAACCTCTGCAATAGATATTAAAACTTCTCTTAAAAATATGTAAATCTATATTGATGGTGATTATGGATCCCTAACATAACTGTAGAAGTAAGAAAAGTGCAATTGCTATGTAACGATCAGTTAATCTAAGTCACTTCTTTAAAGTGATTCAGAATTGTCTGGAGAAGAATATCATCTTCTGTCATTGTTCAGCTAAGAATTAAGCTGCCATAGCAGGAAAAGGAGACTAGACAAATGGTGAAATGTTTTATATTAGTTGTGCCCCAGTGCAGCAGTACCAGGGCAGTCAGTGTACTGTTTATAGAGGGCTCAGGAAAGGGGAGAGGTCACAGCTGTTTGCTGTGTGAGTTCTTGACAAATAAAAAGCTAATAACTTTATCAGAATGCCCACCCCCCCACACACACTTAACATTTTTATAAGCCTAACAAATCCAAAGAAGTCAGAATTTCTCTGAGCCACTTAGTACAGTGTTCAGCATTCCGGGGAAAGATCATAAATGCTGGTCTGATTGAATATGCTAGTCAAACCACAGATGGAGTATTTCACTCACTAGAGACAGTCATTTGATAACCACAGCACCTCTTGAAATCCCTGTGCCTAAAGAAGTTTTCAAAGTATCTTTACTAAAAAGAGATCATGAATTTGGGAGGGAGATATGGAAGTGTTTGGAGGTGACAGAGGGATAGAAAAGGTGTAGATGCTCATGTATGAAAACGTCAAAAAATATTTAAATGCATTCTTTAATTTTTTCTTATAGTCCAGACTTTATCCCCCTCCCAGTCCACCCTCCTACTGCTCCACAGCACACACCTCCTCCCTGCATCTCCAAGAGAATGTCCCCACCCCACCCCCACTCCACCAGACCTCCCCAATCCCGGGGGCCTCCAGTCTCCCGAGGTTTAGGCACATCTTCTCTGACTGAGACCAGACCTGGCAGTCCTCTGCTGTATATGTGTTGGGGGCCTCATATCAGTTGGTATATGCTGCCTGGTTGGTGGCTCAGTGTCTGAGAGATCCCGAGGGTCCACTTAGTTGAGACTGCTGGTCTTCCTCTACTGCCGCCCTCCTCCTCAGCTTCTTCCAGCTTTTCCCCACTGACTCTGATTTTCAAACCTTCCTTCCAGTGTAGTAACCAGAAAGAAGACAGCCTCTAATCTTCCTTTCTCTTTCTCCTGCTGTTCCTCCTTTTAAGACTGTTGATATCTGTGCCTCTGTGAAATACTGAGTCTTCCGAAGCCCTCCCAGGAAAGCTAGCCTCCTTTCCAATACTGGTTCAGTAGGAACCCCCGTTACAATTTACAAACACCTGCCAGCAAGCTGATTCTGGCCTGATGCCACTCCTCCTTCTGAGAGCGGCTGGCTGCCTCTCAGGATCTACTATAATGCCTTCTACAGGGCTTCTTTAGTGCCTATGTATTATGTGGGTCATCATTCACTTACATCTAGTCTCTTCATTGAGCTTATCCTGTGAAGTTTCTAAAATCAATATCACAGCGCTATTGCATATCTGAAAGAGAGATTAGAAAACAATCTAATCGCCACAGTTCATTCTAAGTGTTGTAGCAATTATTTGACATCATGTACAAAAGACCCAATACTGAGTACAAATAGGATTTTGTTTTTTAAAATCCTTCCTACTCTCTAACAATTTATAGAGCAATTCTATTATAGTTGAGTAACATCTGAAAGTTCTCAAGTGCTAGATCTTAACATCCACCTCTCTCTCTCAGAATCTGTAACATTCCTTTAGACAAGCTTCCAGTAGACTTACAAATATCTGTTACCACATTCACTGACTTCTCTAATTTTTCGAAGAGGAATGGCAGTGCCGTCTCCACGGCCATCTCTATCCAGAGGCCAGTGGCTGTCAAGTAGACTTCAGAGAAACTGTGTGCAACAGTAAAGTTACTGCTATACCGAAATTCTCCAGTGAATATCAGACTTATTGTCATCCCTATAATGTGTACATGTCCCATCTGTGTTCAGACAAAGCTGGGAATTCTGCTTAAGGTGCAGAAGTTTGTGGATACCCCCAACCATGCAGTTTGTCCGACAGCTGGCGAGCTGCATCTGCACACAACACCTATCAGTTTCTATTTTTCGCCTGAGTCTATCACCAAAACATACCTCCATTTTTGTCTATGCAGGTCATGCTTTCTGATCAGAGTATAACTAAGTCCAGGAGCACTCTGGTGTGGCTTGTTTGGGACTAGGTTACATATTCTCAGTTAAGGACAATCTGAACTTTTAGGTACAGAAACTAATGTGAATTTCTTCTTCTAGTACATACAGATTTGGACCGGATGGGCCTTTTGCTTCGTTCTACATTGAAGGAATTCTGGAATTGGATGTTCTACCAAACTTTTAGCCAGTGTACAATATAGAGTGAACTATGGGGAGAGTGTTAATCTGTATTCTCAAATATAACCCTGAATATGTCAGCTATATAAGGAAAAGTTCCATCTTCTAAGTTATTCTGAGCTTAGTATATTTTTAAAATTATACAGTGTGACCCAAAAAATCACCCCCAAATTAAGAGAACTAAAGTAACAGTTTTATTCTTATCTCTCACGATGTCAATTATAAGCTGAGCATAGCTCTTCCCTCCAGAGCACTCATAGACTTTCAGGCAGAGTGCAGCTCAGACTAGAGCATTCAGGATTTATTTCCTCACTGGTATTTTGGAGGATGTAGGTAGGCCAGCTGAAGGCCAGTCAACTGTGTTTCCATGAAGCTTTTAAACATGGCTGTCTTGGGCTTCCCACATAGCTCATGGGCCCAGAACAGTTGGACTAACTGACATGCAGCTGCTTCACTCCTGCAGAGCAAGCATTCCAACAGACTCAGGCGAAGCTGGAAGGTTTCAAACGACATGACCAGAAGTTCATGATGCCACCTTCTCAGTGTTCTTTGGCCAAAGTAGTCACAGGCCAACATATAGTAAAAAGAGAAAATAAGCATACGCTGTTTTCAAGTGTGGGATGCTCTAAGTACATGGGCAAGCTTAAAAGATGGATGAGCATCACATTGTAGGCAGCTGCCATACTACAATCAAGTAAGCTTATTGTAAAAACTGGTACACCATACTTTTCAAAATAGTGGTATCATAGAAATGCCTATCCCAGAAAAACAAGCCTCATTTACTTTTAGGGCATCGACCTATGAAGACACACTTTGAGAAAGATGCCAGTTGTTCCACGGGATGCACTTTAAGAATGCAGTCGTTCTAGCTGGTGCAGCAAAAGGAGTGCATTAAAGTAGCATCAGGCTTTTGTAAAACCATTAGACTAGAAGAGAGGACAAACCACTAACTTATTGGTAGCAAACTCTCAAGGCAAAGGGATTCTTTTTCACAAAGATAGCTCTCTCCTTTGTGACTAAACCCGAGATGGCTTAATTGGCTTAGTTTCAGTTGAGACTGTAAAATCATTAAAGTAGATGGCCTAGCGAATAACTATAACATGTACAAAATAAAACTTTCTCTTTGTAGTCGACCAAATTTAGAATTGTAGCCTAAGAAGAAAAATGCTTAGTGCTTACTAAAAATTACTTTGTATCAGAGACAGAATTCTGAGGCCAAGCAACAAGGTTCTTTTTAAGGTTGCACAGACTTGACAAACTAAATTAGGATTCCAGTTCATCTAGACTCAGGAATCAGATTTTCTATTCTCTCTCTCTCTCTCTTTCTCTCTCTCTCTCTCTCTCTCTCTCTCTCTCT
>NW_022196896.1:2054515-2077225 GCF_008632895.1 Mastomys coucha
TCTCTCTCACACACACACACACACACACACACACACACACACACACACAATCTCAAATGCTTAATGACCTGGAAGTTTTAGCTCAAAGTGAATGCCACCAGGCCACAGCTGGAGTTTGCTAAATTCTACAAAGAACAGCTTGACCCTGAGTCATCCAATAAATACATAGCTAATGTCTTTACCATCTACCATGGTGGTGCAAATGCGGAAATTAGCCTTGATCTTTGATAGCCTCTGTGTTTTGTCAAGTTATAGATGTTTTAAAATGCTTGGACTTTGATTAAATTTTATATGAAACTAGCAAGAACCATTAGAAGTAACATGGTTTTTCCAGAAACTTCACTGAATATGTACATATGAATATGAATCCCCTTTAAAGTTAAAATTAAATTTGATATACAAGCGGTTCTTTGAGACTTCTGTCAACCAAAGCAGAAAGCAACATCTAGGATGGGCATGAGTGTTCTCTTTCTCTCTGTCTCTGTCTCTGTCTCTGTCTCTGTCTCTGTCTCTCTGTTTCTCTCTCTCTTTCTCTCTCTGTCTCTGTCTCTCTCTCTCTCTCTCTCTCTCTCTCTCTCTCTCTCTCTCTCTCTCTCTCGTTTGTGTGTGTGTGTGTGTGTGTGTGTGTGTGTGTGTGTGTGTAAGAATAAAGCTCCTTAGTGAAAAACTTTTTTTTTTCAGTTCTTGCTTTAATTTGGCCAATACATAAGATATTGAAAGGTAAAAGACAAAACAAGATCACTTCACTAAGTAATTAATCACTGAATACGGTAGTGATATCCAGCACATGTAAAGATCTAGCTCTAATAAGAAGCTGGTTATTAACCTACAGTAGAGAATCATTCACTAGAAAAGCGGGACAGGGGAGGGACATCTGTTGACTATACATTGTTGACAAAATTTTGTGTGAGAGAAACTCTATATGGACTTTAATGATAAATAGAATTTGAAAAGATAAAGAGATTGATATTTGAGTTCATTGTTGCTTATGGAAAAGCAATAATACTACTATAATAATCCATAATTAGACCTAAAAAGCTCTCTTTGTAGAAAAAATAAGAACTAATTTCTCAATCTAAAATACCTGTGCAAATGGCACTAGGAAAAAAATGAATACAGTCAGTAAATATATGACATCTGAAGGACTCTAAATTCAATAGTAATCCAAACATTAACCCTCAAACCATACGTAACTCAAATAGTTAAGTATTTCAGCCAATGAGCCTTTTACTTTTATTATCATCAACTGGTTGTGCTGTTATCCCAGAAAATTATTGATTATAAATTGGCTTCCTGCCTAGTAACAACACATTGCAGTTAGGATTGTTCTCCCATGTGGCCATAGCAGAAATGTTTAGACCCATCTGCTCCTGAATTTCAAGTGGCTCTCTGTAGAAAACCAAACCCTTTGCTTTTGTGCCTCTTCTTATTTTGGCAAGATCCACTTTAGAAAGTGAGGCTCCGTAGCATAACTTTCCTCCAAGAGGCTCCACCCAGCAGCTGACCAAAATAAATGCAAAGACCTAAAGCCAAACATTAGACAGAGCTTGGGAAGCCTTTTGGAGGAGTTGGGGAAAGGATTGAAGAACCCAAAGGAGATAGGGATTCTACAAGAAGACCATCAGAGTCAACTGACCTTACCCTTGGGGGTTCCCAGAGACTGAACCACCAACCAAAGAGCAAACAAGGACTAGACCTAGACCTATGCATATATGTAACAGATGTGCAGCTCAGTTTTCATGTGGGTCTTCTAACAACTGGAGTAGGGGCTTACCCTAACCCTGCCTATGGACCCTGTTCCCCTAACTGGTCTGCCTTGTCTGGCCTCAATGAGAGAGGATGAGCCTAGTCCCACAGTGACTTGAGGTGCCAGGGCTGATTGGTACTCAGGGGTGCAGCTCCCACTTCTCAAAGGAGAAGAGGAGGGGAGAAGGAGGAGCCTTGTGACAGGAAGACTGTGAGAAGAGAGGAGGCTGTGATTGGGATGTAAAGTAAGTAAATAAATGAATGAGAAAAAAAGAAAAAAAAATAGAGTTGACTACAGAATAAAACAATAATTCAACCTCAGAAAAAAAGAAAGACAGACAGACAGAAAGAAAGGCTCCGTGCAAGGCTCACTTTATATAGTTAAGGTTCCTTCACTAGATTTTTATTTTATTATAAAAGATATAGCAAAATGCAAAGACAGAAATCTTCCACCTAATGTAAAATTTTCAACTTTCAGAGAATATCTATAATATATAAATATACAGATACATGAGGACATTAGTGAATGTACAAATGATATCTTGAGCTGGCATATCATACACTTTATAGCCTTCATTTTTCTGAAATTCCAATGCTTTTAATCAATCTATTTGCTCCTCTTAGGATAAGTACTCAAACATTCAAAAATGAGAGGGTTTAAGAGGCTGACCAAAGTGAATATACCCTTAGTCATAGTGAGGGAAAGACCAGAGAAGATTTCCAGACAAGATTCATCAAACTGCTGGTGAGTTATTGGGGTCACAGCCTACTGTGTTATCATTAACACGTTTGTCCCTAACTTGACAGAAACAGAAAAGTAAAAGAAATCAATCTGAATACCCAGGGTGAGAGTTTGTAGAGTCAGGGTGTGGGTTTAGCAGAGACAGAAGTGAAAATGAGTGTGTGATTTTGGTGACAACTGGAACCTTGTGGAAATTGAGGAACAGGTGGAAGAAAATGATGAGGACAACATTTCTAAATGGAAGAAAGTTCAGCTTAATAGTGTGGCAGAGTTAAAATGTATGTTTTAATATGACCATCCAGGCTTTACAAAGTAAGGCAAATGTAGACCCTGACTTCCTTTCTCACTTGTCCTGTAAGATGCTGTTCTGTCCCTAGGAGTATCACGTAGTGAGTAACACTGTTGCTGGACAGAACATTTTGTCCTTGTATTTGCATAATCAATATTTTAGTTGTATTTCTGTGTTTGGTTGCCCTTGGCTCTGTTTGTTCCTCCTTGCTGTCTTTATCCTTTCAATGGGCAACCAGCTCCAGCATTCTAAAAATAAAACCATGCTGACACCTGGTCTCCAGCAAGCCTTAGAGAACTGTGCTAGTGGATGCTTTCCATGGGCAATATAAATTAAAAAAGCCTACCACCTGGCCTTTGGCAGGCCTTAGAGAACTGTGCTAATTATGGTTTCCAGTAAACAGTGCAAGTGAGAACTTGAACTCTGTTTTGATTTGTCATCTGAACAGATCTTGAGGGCTTATGGAGTAACCTTAGGAGGTCACCTCATATATCTGTTTGCTCTGAAGTAAAAGAATCAAAGCTACAAGTGAATCTTGTCAGAGAGAAGAATCATATTCTCTAAGCTCTTCAGAAAAAGCTGGAGACAAACACAGGAAGCCACTTCAACACAAATAAAATTTTGTCTTGCTATTATTGTTCATTCAGCTTAACTATATTCTTTATTTAATCCTGTGACTACTGAAGAATCAGGACTTTGGGTAAGACGGAATTCAGAAAAATAACTTGAATTATTTTCTATTACTTTCTAAAAGGTCTTTCCCTGTCTCTCTATCTCTGTATATCTCTCTCACTTTCTTCTTCCGAGTGCAGTGTGTGTGTGTGTGTGTGTGTGTGTGTGTGTGTGTGTGTGTGTTCATATACAAAAGTCAGAAGAAGGTATCAGATCTTTCAGTTTTTGTTATGGGCAGTTACAGGATTTCTGGCTTGTTATGTGGGTGTTGGATTCAAATTCTGGTCCTCATCATTACCCAGCAAATACTCTTAAACATTCAGATATTTCTTCTTTCTTTTATTTTTATTGGCTTGCCTGTATAGCATGAGCTTTCTCTGTGATGACCAAAATGCTGGATTGTAATTAGTAAGAAGTAGGCTAATAGGAGTTGCCTAATAAATGGAAAGTAAATTCTTTCATAACAGCACTCCCTGACTTCTTCAGTAGAACCAACTTTGACACTGTAGGAAAATCCAGAGCCCTGCAGCAGAGTCAGCGTGGGGATCCTACTGCCTTGTCTCTTAACTCATTTTTCACATGCAACATTGATGAACAGTTAGCAGAGATGATAGCACATTAGAAAGCTTATAATCATTCAGACCTGGGTTTCAGTTCCGACCTTCCACCGTTATCTGTATAAGGCTGGCCCAATACTCCACTGCTGCAGACCTTAAGGCACCAGGAAGATACTCTTTCCTCTCCTTCCTATGGACTCACTGTGGCAATATACATAAAATGTCTACAATATACATAGTGCCTGCAACAGGATAAGCAAGTGGTAGTTATTGCGAAGTTTTCTTAACCTGAAGTTTTGGCTTTCAACTGTATTAATTGGCCACTTTCTATGTGCATGGTGGGATAGAGACTCTAGTGAGTGAAGCTCTCTAACAAGTAAGGACGTGGGAAGGCAGGGACTTGTGACGTGATTCTTCACACGGGTCTGGAGCACGGCTACAGTCCACCGTGGATGTCATTGCTTACCTGCTTATATCTACTTCTAAATGGCAGAGTGTTGATTTCAGAAGTTGACAGCTCCTTTCCTTTCTTGTCATTAACTGTGCCTCTCCCCTACAACCCTTATGCCCTCACTATAGGATGTACCAAAGACCGGTGATTGTTTAACTCTGACCAAGATGTGGGTTCGATGCCAAGATGTGCACATGATTCTACTCCAAACTCTTTCTTCAGAGACTTGTCCTCTATTTCCCAGAAAAACATACCTTTCCCATCCAACCTTTTCTCCAAGGAATTCCCAGGGATAAGATCCCATCTCTTCTGCTTGGGAACATGGTCATGAGTTTACAGGTAGGACATTTCATGAAGTGTGAGCGAAACACCCCCAGGACCATC
Organism: Mastomys coucha; assembly: GCF_008632895.1. Taxonomy (NCBI): domain Eukaryota; kingdom Metazoa; phylum Chordata; class Mammalia; order Rodentia; family Muridae; genus Mastomys; species Mastomys coucha. Next base: position 2,059,357 of record NW_022196896.1, read on the forward strand.
CAGTCAGAAAGACAAAAGAACAAGTTGGTTCTGATTTTACCAACGGTTCTTCCCATGTGACCTTCACTTCCTGAAGGGTGCCTTTACCTGACACACACCACCTGTTTTGCTTCTACTTTGTAGATGGCTCCAGAAATTCTGGATAGGTTAAATTCATTCTGCCAAGATAGTAGTAAGAAAAATAACCTTGAGAAATAATAATGCAAATTAATTTAAACCAATAAATATTTACCATTTGAGTATGTTATTTGCATTCTGTTAAAACATTGTCTCACATTTTACCAGTTTATCAAGACTACTCCTGAGAGCTTGTAATTATTGCTCTCAAGTCACAGATGAGTACATGAAGTCTCAGGAAGTTGGTGCAATTAATTTACTCAAAGATGTACAACTAACCATTCACAGTAGAATTAAGATCAAAGGTTTGCTGAGTCCAAGTGTAGCTTCTAATCTATGTATGAGGAAGAAGAAAAATTATGGGTAGTCTAACCTTTTATGCTAGAATACAGTGTGAATTTTATTTAATGGACTGGTATACTGTGAGATGTTACTTCTGAAGACACAAATATAAATTTTTATTATTAGTTTCCACTAAGATAAGTAAGTGTATACCAAGTAAGGATGTACCAGGGGAAACTAGAACATAGTCATCTAATTTATTAATTAAAGGCTCTTTCTAGACAACTCTTATGTAGTACTACTCTATTTGTAATCATTTTGCTATTTAATTGAATAATTAGAAATAACATATACACTATATATGTAGAGTCAGCATTCAGATAAGAGTCCTATTGAAGTATCATTTTGACGAACCAAATTGTAACACATCAAAGCATATTTGGAACCCCAAAGGAGAAGTAGGGAAATCCATTCCTGCTGCATATACTTCATACAAAGGGTAGATGTGTTGATGTCCACTGCAAAAAGCCAAGAGCTAACAATATCAAGAACTCTTGTTCCCTGAGGCCATGAAGAGATGTTTCTTACTGGCTTGCTTGAGTTCCAGTCCTGACTTCCTCTGGTGATCAACAGCAGTGTGGATTTATTTAGTGTTTATTTAGTAAGCTAAATAAACTCTTTCCTCCCCAACTGGCTTCTTGGTCATGATGTTTGTACAGGAATAGAAACCCTGACTAATACACTCCCCAATTAGAAAAAAAAATGTCAAAACATCTTTTGTTTTTGTGTACACATTAAAATGTTTATTTATTTTTATTTTATGTATGAGAGTATTTTGCCCACCCGTATGTAGTAAACCACATATGGACAGTAGCTGCAGAGACCAGAAGTAGGGCATCCTTGGAAGTATTGTTGCAGACCAGCATGAGCTGCCATACGAGTGCTCAGAAATAAACCCAGGTCCTCTGCAAGAGCAGCCAGTATACTTATCAAATGAATCATATGTCCAGTCTATAACTCCCATGTATTTTTATCATGCCTCATCTATTAAAGTTAAGTTACACAGATTCAGTCTTATTATTTCTAATCAGAAATGTTTAAGGCAGCCCATCCCCAGCCGTTTAGAGCATGTATCTGATAATTAAATACTACCATTCTTTTATCCTCTAGGAAACTTACTAGGACAATTACAACTTAGTGGCCTTGGACCAGTGATTTTACTATTTCTCTGTTTGTAAAATGGTAATAAGAATTAAATAATGATAGAAGATACACTAGTTGGTGCACAGTAAATCTCAATTAATGTCAATCCCCTTTCTCTATTCTGCTTATGAAATATAAAGTGGTAATGGACAAGAGCAAGCTATGACTTCTGCATCTAAGGTAGGAGCACAGAAAACAAATTTAAAATTTTGCTGTATCCTTTAATAGAATTCCATCTCCTTAGTTCAACAAAGAAGAGTACTCTTTCCTCCTAGGTCCAGAATCCATGTCTGTTGATAGATAGATCCAACTGCCAGAAGGCAAGATAATTAATTAAATGATAGAGAGTGTGTTTCCTTTCTAACTTAGAATTTGAAGGAAGTTTTAGAAGTCAGTACTTAACAAGATGGCATTTATCACTAGAACCTCTAGTGGATTTTAGCCAGTTGCACCTCAGCTCAAAGCTTACCTGCTTTAGCTTTTTTGGTTCCACATATGAGAGGTGCTTAAAAGACCACAGGAAGTGTCCCACCACAAATACAATTAAGTTACTATTGCAAGGCTCATCAAAAACCTATGGCTCCCATGGAGCAACTTCAGAATTATATGTTGTTTGCATTACTAATAATTTCAAAGCAGCTAAAAAAAATAGCAAAAGCTAGCACTATTCAGTATTACGAAATAGACATTACATTCCAAGGACTAAGTCCATTGGGTTCTCTGCAACCCACTGTTTTATATAACATAGCTTCCTTTCTCCAAAGTTACTGCTTTTGCTTCTCCCAGGTGCCCTGCCACATCCCCATCCCCCTCACTTTGAAATTCGCTTCACATAACTGTGTCCTAGATGTTAGCCATTTTAGGAGGACAAGACTCTGATGTCGATGCTACCAAAAACCCTCTAGTGGAAGAGCAGAGAAAACTGGGAAATTTAAAAACTAACAGCTATTATCTTGGCATACATAGTTTGGCCCACACTAAATAAATAAAAACCAAAGTAGGTGTGAGTTATTAAATGAATAGTGAGGTCTGGTCACTTAGATGCATGAATAAAAATAATTTCACCTTCCTATTTCTTTACTTAACCATTTTTATTGGTATAGAAATCAAGGCATCTCTTAGTGAGATGGAAGAGTTAGTGTCACATCACATTGCTAGTGGGCAAGCTGGAAAGCACCTAGAACTCACCAAACATGTCTTTATGTGATTTTCTGTCTCTGGTGCCTTCTTGATAGGTTAGTCAGCAGAAAGTAGGAAAGGAGGCATTCGTGACTTTTTACGGGTGGTTAACTTGTGATGGGGATTTCTGAATTCACCACTGATGCACAGTGGACTCTCCTACCTGCTATCTCACTTCCTCATGTAGGTTCCACCTACCTCAAAGGATTAATATATCCTCTACTTTGTGCACTTAGAGTTTATAACATAAGTCATATTATCTAATCCAGTTGGTATCAAATTTGACATTTGATTTTAATTACATTTATTCATTATGTACATTATACAGACATAAGGGCAGTTTAATAAGGATATTTACATATAATTTTATGTTGTCTGTAATTCATTTTACATTGAGCATATTCTTATCAATACTCCTAGCACTTTCCTTTTTCATCCTTTCCTTCCCCTTTCCTCTAGATTATTTTGATTCTAACTTTATTTAATATAAACATGATTTTATGTATCAGTATAAATCTAAGAACTATATATGAAAGAAAGCATATGATATTTTTTTTTCTAAGACTGGCTTAATTAACATAACATTATTGTCTCCAGTTACATCCATTTTTCTGCAAGTGAAATAACTTCAGCCTTATGCATGGGTTTATATTATGGCATACATTATGTACATAATATATATAATATATATTATGCCATATACATATGCCCTATATTTTCTTTATTGATTCTTTCATTGTTGTGCATTTAGCTTAGTTCAATAATTTAACTGTTGTCAATAATGCTGCAATAAACATTGATGTTCAAGTGTATCTGTCATAAAATTTCTTAAACTTCTTCAGATAAATTCCTAGGCATGATATAGCTGAGTCATATTATAGAGCCATTTTTGGTTTTGTGAAAAAGGTCTTTATTGATTTCTAGAGTGGCTGGAATAGCTTTATTCCTGTGAACAGTATATAGTGGTTCCTTTATATCCACATCCCTACCAGCATTTTTTTGTTTTGTTAAAGACTTCTATCCTCATTGCAGGGAGATAAAATATCCCAGTAGCTTTGATTTGCATTTCTCTGCTGAGGGAAGATATTGGGGGGGGGGCAGTGGCCATTCACATTTCATTAGCCCTTTTATTGAATGGTTTACTTGGTTTCTTAGGGCTTTTTAACTTCCTTGCACATTCTAGATATTAACACTCTGTCAGCTGCTCTTCATTCTCACTTTTTTCTGCATTCCATAGACTTTCTTTCGTCAATTTCTCCACCTTCTTAAATATTTTCTTGTTGTATGTAGGCATTTTATTTTAATGATGACCCACTTGTTGATTGTTGTCTTTATTTTTTGAACTACTGATGTCCTATTGAACAAACCCTTGCCTATGCTTGTATCATGAAGTGGTTCTGTAACCTTTCCTTTCAACTTCCGAGACTCATGTCTTATGCAAAGGTCTTTGATACCTTTGGAGTTGATTTTTGTACAGAATAAGAGATAGTAGTCTAGTATCATTCTGCTTCCTGTGGACGTCAAGCTCCCTTTGTTGAAGAGGCTATCTGTTCTCTGATGTACAGTTTTAATAACTATGTCAAAAGCCATGTTGTTAGAGCTGCATGAGTTTACTATAATATTCGGATCCCCTTGGATCTGTGTGATTGTTTTGTTCTAGTTTCCATGCTATTTATTAGCATAGCTCTGGTGTGCTAATATCTATACAGTTTTTGTTGTTGTTAGGGTGATTTTTCTTATCTTGGGACCTCTATTCTTCCATAAAAATTCTTGGATGATTCATTCAGATTCTTCAGCATTAACACCACCACTTTATTGTTTCTTAGCTATGTAACCCAAATAAAGTAAGATACTTAGCATTTATGTACCTTACAATCTAATTTGCAAAATGAGAGGAAGACAAGATTGTTAGAGGAATTAAGTAAATGCAAGTAAAATCCTTAGAACAAATCCTAGCATACAGGAAGCACAGTATTCGGCTTTGTGTGTTCCTGTATGCCTGCGCCTTTTTAGAACCCTGAAATGTTTCTCACATTCCCAGAAATTTCTCACACGTCAGCCTTTGAAGTACATTTCATTTCCTGTTTACAGAAGAGGAGATTTCCACTGACTGAGATAATAGTGTGCAGTATATTCATGAAGAGAAAAGAAATATGCACCAACCTCTTAATGAACAGCATTCCAATATGAAGAGCAGGAACCGACAAGACTCTGACCTCTGGTGTAATCATCATTAAATGCTTCTCATGCAAAATCCTCATACTTCAGGAACTGATTACCACAGGAACCCTTTTGTCCACTGAACATAATGCAGGCTGGTATTTAAAATTTCATGAAGGAAAGAAGAGTTAAAATTTTCAGAGATACCCAAGATCAAATACAAGATGAGACAGTACCTGCCCAGTCCATGATGCATGGAATGAGGAATCATGGCTTTTGAGTTATCTCCCAGTCAATTTTATTGACTAAACCTCAAACTCTCTAATGTGATGCATGTTTCTCGGATGCCTAAAATCAGCCTTTGAACCAAATGAGGATACTCTCCAAGCAGAGAACAGAAAACTTCCAACTGCTGTTGTCTTTGCGGAGAAGCTACTACTAAAAAACAAGGGATGAAATTGGGTCTCAGAAGGTTTTCAGGCCACATGAGCTAAATCCTTTGACTTGACTTGAAGGTGCCACAATTGACTTTTTTGGCCCTTCACTAACTAAATGTTCAGAGGTTTTGTTCTTCCAAGAAGGCAGAGCATCAGCTCCAGGGCCCTTCTGGAAGGGTTCAAACTGTTCCTTCGCACAGCTTACAGGGACCTTTTCTTGTCATCCTCTTCATTGTTCCTCTCTCATCTCCATTCAAACAAGGTGTGCAACAAAACAACCTGACACTGCTGCTAGTAAACAGTGTGGGCTTTCAGAAATAACATGAACTTCTAGATAAGAAGCAAACAAATCTGCTAAATTTGCTTTAAATTTAATTTCATTTTTAAATGAAATTTATCTAAATTTCCTTTACATTCACTATATCATAATGGACAAATTGTCTTGGTGACTCTACATCAATGATCTAATTTGCAAATGCAAGTAACATCCTGCAATATTTCTGGGAAGCGAGAATGTGGTAATATATGAAAAATATATGCTTTGAGGAACCACCAGACTGATTTCCAGAGTGGCTGTACCAGCTTGCAATCCCACCAGCAATGGAGGAGTGTTCCAGATCCATCCCATACACAGTCACCAAACCCAGACACTATTGCAGATGCCAAGAAGTGCTTGCTGACAGGAGCCTGATATAGCTCTCTCCTGGGAGGCTCTGCTAGATCCTGACATGTACAGAGGCCAATGCTCACAGCCAACCATTGGACTGAGTATGGGGGTCCCCAATGGAGGAGTTAGAGAAAGGACTGAAGAAACAGAAAGGGTTTGCAACTCCATAAGAAGAACAACAATATCAACCAACCAAACCCCCTAGAGCTCCCAGGGACTAAACCACCAACCAAGAATATACATGGAGGGACCCATGGCTCCAGTGCCATATGGAGCAGAGGATGGCCTTGTCAGACGTCAATGAAAGGAGAGGCCCTTGGTCCTTTGAAGGCTAGATGATGCCCCAGTGTAAGGGAATGCCAGGGTGGGGACGCGGGAGTACATGGATGGGTAGGGAATGGGAGGGGGAGAGGAGATGGAATGGAGGTTGAGGGGACCAGGAAATGTAAATAAAGAAAATATCCAATTAAAAAAGGAGAAAATATATGCTTTATACATAGTATTTACATGTTAATTACGAGAGATAAATGGGCTTTGAAAAATAGTGGAAATTTCTGGAAAAAATTACATAAGTGTCTGATTTGTTACTAAAAGTTTAATTTGACTGTGATCAGTGAAAACCCTACTTATTGTCTACTAATACACACTCTTCAACAAACCCAGAGAAAATCTATCAGTGTTATTTCCTTTCATTAAAGAGCAATAAAAATATTGATCAAGTCTTCCAACTGACCTGTGGTTTGCTTTCATACATTCAACCACTGTTCAGCTCTGAGGGGAGGGCACAAATTTTCCAATTACCCTTAGTTCATAATTCATTATGTCACATTAGAAGCTAAACATGAACCCAGTGTCGTTACTGAGAGAAAGTACCTTTTAGACACTTCTCCAATTGCTTCCTCTCCCCAGTGCTGCCTGAACCTCATATAGAACCTGTGAAAGGACTAAGGGATCGCAGGAAACAAACGCAAGCCCCTTCACTGAAGAACAGAAATGAATAAACACCAACTAATAAAGGCAAATATTAGGCTCCAGAACTTAAGGGCTGGAGAAATGCCAAGGCAAGCATATGTTGTTGTATAAAGATAGTTAAATACTTATCATTGGATTAGTGGCGGTCAAAACTTCAAACTTATTTCCTTTAAAAATAATGACAGCACATTCTGCCACTTAAATTTGAAATAAAATATGAAACACATGTGTATAGTCATATAGACATAAATCATTTCATAAAGTTTTCTTCAAGTGTCTTGATATGTCTTAGAGAGTAAGTACCCTTTTGAAGGATTTTAGATTTACCCAGAAAATATATTGTTAATTGGATATTTTTCTTGCTAGTTCATTGTGAGAGAATGAAATGAATGTCTGACATAAAAGAGCACATAAATGGAAACAGATTTCCCATTTCTTAGCATCCTGCTAGTCTGAGGGCCTTTTTGGTATTCCTCTGTCTTTCTCCATCTGTGTTTCAGAGTTGGTTTCACTGCCACACATGCTTTTGTTTATCTTGTCTAAATAGAAACCTATACTGAGCACCTTTGTATTTCCATATTCATTAATATTCTTGCTCTCAACAGAAGTTTAAGCTAAAGCTTTTCAATACTAAAGTTAGAAATAGTTTATGCATACCTCAGATACTGTTCTCTCTATCAACATAGACCAGGACTAGGAACCTGCCTCCCTCACTCCTGAGAAGGATGATTACTCCTATAAAGGCAGACACTTTGTGTTCAAAACATAAAATGACAGTGGCTCTAATTAACATTAAAGATATAGTTTACTAAATTTATTATATTACTGCATTTCCATTTGTAAGCCTTTATCTTTTGATACACAATAACAGTTTTCCATTTCTTATATAAGAAAAAGTTTTGTTTTTTTTATTGTCTTTCTTATGACATGACTAGTGTGAAATGGCTCTCCAAATTTTGATGCCATTGTAGGAGTGAGCTGAAGGGTAAAAAGCTAGAGCCTGATGTAAACATCAATTATCCTAATGTAAATATCAGTCATCTTAATATAAATATCAATTATCCTATTGTATGTCTATTTTCAGCTCTGGTAGATGGATAATGAGATGACAATGTTCAACAATATAAAATAAAATGCACATGATAATTTTAAATCATTAATTAGTATTATTATTTAAAATGGGATATGTTCTTCTTGCTGAGCTACCTTCTCTGGCATCAGTGGGAGAAGATACATGTAACTCCACAGAGACTTCATGTGCCAGGGTGGGGGATACCCAAGAGGGGACCCATCCTCTCAAAGGAGAAGGGGAGAGGAAATAGAGAAGAGGATTCTGGGGAGAGGTGACTGGGAGGGGGCAATGAATGAGATGTAAAATAAATAAATAAATAAATAAATAAATAAATAAACATTCTATATACAGTTTTAATATCTTTTTATTACTTAAGAATGTTATATGTTCATATAATGTGTTTTAATCAAATCCACACCCATTTCCTACTTTCCAATCTTTCTTTATGCTCACCACGACTTTTTCCTCCCAACTTAGTACTGTCTAAATGTGCATAGATATAGGACCATGCACATCTATAGGAACAGGGAATCACAGGGTCCACATCTATGTAAAAAACTGATGCTCCTTCCCATAGCAGCAACCAGTTGCAAAGAGATTCCCAGACAGAGGTGGGACTTTATGAAGCCATCCCCCAGCCATGATGCGATTTTGACTGGCTTGATCTTGTGCCAGCATTATAAATACAATGTTGACCCCTGCGAATTCATGTGTGCTATGGCCCAGCCACGTCTGTCAAATATTAGCTCAGAGATGGTCCAATGAACTGGAGACTAGAGAGCTGAGTAAGTGGCATGCTCCTCTAGTCCAAGTTGGATAGAAGGTAGAGGCTGAAGTACCACTGGAAGTCAGGAGACTGGACTTCTATTGACTACATTACCTTTCTGTATACATGATTCTTTTAGAAAATTAAAATTGAAAGTGGAGATAAATAGCATGAAATTGAAAAAAGAAAGTAAAGATGGCAAAGCCTTGCATATGACCAGCCACTAGCCTGTCCTAATTGACAGAATCCTTCTGATCTGGGATGGGCCTCAGCCTCAGCCTTACAAGCCTCAGCTAGCCAACAAGTCAAGATGATTAGAGTTGGTCTATGCTGCGGAGCAGATTTCCCATTTCTTGGCAGTTGAATTCACAGGCTTATAATAGATCAACGAACACTCAAACTTCATCTCCACTATTTGCTAGCTGTGACATTTTAGACATTATAATGTTTGCAAAAAGTACACTTCTCTGCTAAATAAGATGGTTCTAATTCCAGCTCAGATACTATGCAATATATAAGATATATAATATATAAAACCATATAACTTAATATCATATAAGTCAGAATTGTTATATGACCTGGATATATATGCTTAAAACAGTACATGAAGCAGTAAGTTCTCAATTAGAGGTGTTACACCAATGGTCCAAGGCATCAATCACTTTTCTTTATTTTTTTTAAGAGCAAAAAAAAAATTATTCTTTGAGTATTTCATACAAGTGTACAATGAAATACAATCATACCCACTCCTCATTTTCCCTTCTAACTCTCCCTGGATGACACCGAATATATTCCTTTCCCAACTTTCTCTTTCTCTCTTTCTCTTTCTCTCTCTCTCTCTTTAATAACCCATTAAATTGATCCCCATATGCAGGAGGGTGGAGTCATCTACTGCCTACCAGTGGCCATATACATCTGAAAAGAGTAGTTCTCACTCCTAGTTGCTATAAACTGCAATGAATTCCTCAGTGAGGGACAGGACCTCATGAGCTTCTTCCCTGTATGTCCATGTTGAAATTTAGGGTGACTTGATCTCGTGCCAGTGTTGTGTGGGCATACACAATTACTATGAGTTCACGAATGTAACATCCATGTCATTTCAGGGAACTTTCTCCATCTTCCAACTCTTGCATTCTTTCGGCCACTGCTTCCATAACATTCCCTGTGCGTTGGAAGGAGGTTGATAAAGATGTCCCATGGAGGGCTAAGCACTCATGACTACCTGTTCTAAGTGTTTCGACTACTTATAAATATCTGTACTGTTGACTCCCTGGAACAAGTTTGAGAGCAGTACAAATCTATAGGTATTAACTTTTTTTTTTCAATTCTGTAATACTCAATTTAGTCAAATCTGTGTGAAGAGTTCACAGACCTTTCTGGAAGTATCACAGACTTCAGTGCAACATTATAACCCAAAGGAAAATGGAAATCCATCTAGGAAGGCTTTGAATTCATTCAGGCTGCTAGAATAGAATACCATGGGTTGGATAATTGATAAACAGTAGAAACATATTTCTCACAATTCTGAAAGTGGAAAGGTCAGGGTCAAGTCATCACTAAACTTGATGTTATTCTTCTGTAGAATCTTTCTGTGTCCGAACCTGCTGGAAGAGAAAACACAGACCTCTGCAGTTTCTTTTATATGGATACTAATCCCACTCCTAAGGATTAATCCCAATCTCCTCCTAAAGACTGTGTCCTCAGATCACATGTTGAGACTTAGGATTTAATGTTTAAATGTTGGCAAGATAGAAATATTGAGTGTACAACCAGACTCCATCTAGAAATAATTCTATATGTTAGAGCATGTGAGTGAGTATGTACCCCATAAACTGTCAGTCCCCTCAGGCATCTGCCGCTGAATGAAATTGCAGTTCTCATGAAGATGACTCATTTTGAGCCTTAAAAAGCCTGACAAGTCTTTAGAATTTAGTATTGAATCAATTTCAAGGGTGAATCTGGGCAAGAACTGTTCTTACATTTCCCCCCAGGAGCAAAGGGACCAATGTACAGGCCACCTGCACATTGCAACCGTGCCTCACAGGCTCCTTTATTAAAAGACCTCTCCACTGCCACCAAGGAGGAATAGGGAACTAAAAGCATTCAGGCACACACAGAGCCAAAGCAAAAGTGATATTTTCACCGAGATTTACTAAGGCTGGTTTAAAGAGCCTGAATCTGGAGTACACAGCCTGAAGAATCTCTGAATGCCTCGTCTTAGTATCTATTTGACTTTAGATGTATTTCTTCCCCATTAAAAAGTAGTTGTCATTCTTTGGCACATTCATTTTTCCTGAAAAGCACTGGGCCACCATGAGACTGTCAGATTTTTCCTGCAGCTCTGTGACCTAGGCTTCCATGTGTTTGGGGAACAGCTCACAAATTACTTTAAATATTTCACTAATGCAGAAATGAAATATTTATCATATGCACAGAGATGTGGCTGCTATTTATTTGTACTCACACCGCCTTTCTTGCCTCCCCCCAATAAAGCTTACCTTCTGAGGGTATGCAGTCAATCGCCCTTGCAGGAATACTGGCATTTGTATTAGAAGATTCTAGATAGTTTATAATTGTTTATACTAATAACTTGGGACTGTGGTAACCCAGAGAAGTGCAAAAGCATAAGGAAAACAGACACACACACACACAAAACATTAATCAGCACTGTTAGAATTTTACTTTCTCCTAGAATAATAAGTTAGCTATCCAAGTTGTGATTCTTCTTCCCAGCAGTGAATGAACCCTGGTGGTCTGGGAATTTTAATTTCATATGCGCATTGTGAGGAAAGATCTGAAAGTGCCTCATCCCATAATTGTCTCTGGGCTCTGGCTGTTCACATCTTCTCTCCATATTTTTAGCTGAGGAGAATGCAAATGTGAAGTCCAGAACTTAGTACACTACCTAAGCACATGTCCATGAATATTGCATAATTATTGAGGGATAGCATCTTATAAAATTTCAGGTATTTGCTTCTGGTTCATCCTTTTCTCATTTGCATAAAAAGTCGATTGAAACCTGAGTTTTTGTTGCTGCCTTAGCAGAGTTATCTCATAGGATTTCTCACAGATATTTATGCTCTTGGAACCAAACTCAGATCAAAACTATACACAGACGATTCTGCAAAATGCCATGGGAGTGGTCCAGCTCATTGAGGATTCCTGTCACACAAATAACACTTTCAAGCTAGACTGACTGCCAGCGCAGCTTTCTCTTAAACATAGGGGATAGTATTCACATATGCATCTTCCTATGCATTAATAAACCACTCTCTTAAACCTTAATCACTCTAAAGCTAGGGGTGAAATCTTTAAAAAAGATGCCTTTCAGAAGAATAAGCCCAGAGGTAGACTGGTTCAGAGTGTAAAAGACAGAGCCAGTCTGTTCTAGTGGAGACATGAATACTCCCTAAGAGCTCTGAAAATCAGTTCCTTCATCTATAAAACAAGATTCTAGCCATACCTCCTCCATGGAGTTTGAGAAATTAATCTTAGGATGCCTAGAGCAGACCCAAATTTCTTCCTGGAATTTAAGCTATACTAAATATTTTTAATAAATGGTTTTCTTATGTTAAATGACCTTAAAACTAAAATGTAGAAAAAAGAAATTCTAGACTTGCCTAGGTCCAAATGATCTCTAAGTTTGATTTGGTAATTGTATGGTTCTGTTGCAAAAAAACAAAAAAAAAAACAAAAAAATACAAAAACAAAACAAAACAAAACAAAAAAACAAAAAACAAAAACAAAAAACAAAAAACAAAAACAGGCACTCTGCTCTGAAAACAACCACGTTCCTAGCCAAGAGCCAACTTTCAGGCAAGTATGAGTCTTCTTCTACTGTGAGAATGCAAGCAGCATTCTCTGTGTTACTCCATCTTGATCACAGACTTCGGCCTCACTTGTAAGGTTGGTCTGAGAAACAAAAAGTTCTGTACTTGAGTTGTGTCATTTCACTGCTACATTGATGCATGTTTATATCGAGCAATTCTACAACCTGTGACCAGCTAAGAACTCAGACAAAGTTGTGTTTATTCAGCAAAGGCATGGTAGACTAACTTAAGTCGACTCCTTTCTGGCACACTTGAATGAACAACTTGAAGGAACTTAAAGACAGGCAATTAGCATCCTCTACTGTTCCTTATCAGGAGGAAAGACATTTTTAGTCCTCAGTTTCATCTAGTTTTAAAATTACTTACTTAGCAATTGGGATATAAGTTTCTAAGAGACTTCTGTCCTAATGAAATCTAAAACGTCATTAAAATGTCATAAATGTACAATCAATCTGTCAAAGCCAGATTTAATTACCTTTTACATTAACTTTGTGCTTTTGAAATGGTTTCAGATTCTGTCCAGTTTGACAAAGACAGTTATTAATGTTCCCATTTGAAAGATAAGAAGGCCAAGGAACAGAAATATTAATAGACTTACCCAGAGTTATTCCGTGACAGGGTCAGGATAGACCACGTGCCCCACTTCACAGTGTCAATGATTTCAAAATGTAATGAGTTTAACGGAGATACAATACATGATGATGTCTTCCATCCATTATACATTTCATATATAAGAAAATCTCCAGTGTTCTGTTCCCCAATGAAGAGAACAGTTCAGGCCACAAAAAAAAAAGCAACCTCTTCATAGCTGGAGGAATCTGCATGCATTCCTACACATTACTACCAAGACAACTCTATGAGATTCTGAGAATATAGAAAATGGATTCTCTGACTTTTCAGATTCTATATTGGGTTTTGGTTAAGCATGCTTTGAAACCCACAGGTGTGACCCTTTTTCCTGTCACTGATATCTAATAATTATGTGCAATATTTATATATTTTAACTTCAATATTTAAAACTCTTTAATTACACACTATTTAAAATTCAAATGGAATAAAATAAGTAATAAAAGGTAATTTTCCAAATCCTTCCCTATCTATCCAGTTATCTTCCCTCAAAAAGTATTCTTCTTATGATCTACCAAATTTGATGTTATCCATGGCAATGACATGTAAAGTATTTCATATTTCATAGAAATGCAAATTTTGTTTTGGAACAAGATCTATAACAATTCTAATATAGATACTCTACACAACATTAGTTAACTCCTGGCAAAGAACCTTGACTCATTTCTTAATATTATAGGAGTGAGTTTCTACAGTGTTTTGAATGACTCCCAGGCTCTAGAACACGTAGGATTTACCTGCATATATCTATCTATCAAGTACAAAATTCTTGGTCACCGTACTATGAGAAAGACTCGAGGAGATACTTGTTTCTATTTTTAAAAAAAGCTTTCGAGAGCCTCGTGGCTCCAGTTGCATATGTGGCAGAGGATGGCCTAGTCAGTCATCAATGGGAGGAGAGGCCCTTGGTCCTGTGAAGGCTCTATGCCCCAGTGTAGGAGAATGCCAGGGTCAGGAACCGGGAGAGCGTGGGTTGGTGAGCGAGAGTGGGTGGGAAGAGGGAATAGTTTTTTTGTTTTGTTTTGTTTTGTTTGTTTGTTTGTTTGTTTGTTTCAGAGGAGAAACCAGGAAAGGAGATATCATTTGAAATGTAAATAAAGGAAATATCTAATAAAAAAAGAGCCTTTCTTCTTTAAGAATTTCATATAATATACTTTGATCAAATTCATCCCCCAGTGTTTCCCAAATCCCACTTCCCACTTTCCATCTTCCCCATCCGCCCAATTTTATAACCATTTTAAAAAGTTCAAATCCAGTGTTAGGCCCGAGTTGAGCCATTCAAGACCTGTTTGTATTATAACGTTGATGTGTGGGCTTGCAGTAGGGGATAATTGACTTACCAAAGCGAAGTTCTGGCTTTTGCTTGCGTAGTAGCTAAACAGTGAGTCTTAACAGTTCTATTTTCATGGCTTAATTTCATTACCTTCCTAAATATATTATAAGTTGCCTTAGAAATATCTACATGGGATACTGACTGGGAGGCGAACGTCACTCTAAGCATTTTACAAGTACTGTAATAACTCTGTGAGGTGTTTTTAATCCCTCTATACAATGGGAAAATTAAGAGAAGTTGGTTAAATAATTTAGTGGTTTACATACAAAGGTGGTAAAGGATAAAACCAACCTGTAAATCTCATATGCTTCAACATCAGTCTACATAGACATCCAGTCTTCCACAGGTAGGCAAACACATAATTGCTTTCAAACTGTTAGCTCCACTCAAATGTGAAAAGTATAACACTAATACATATTATGTACATCTTAAACAGAAAACATTCTCATTTGGATGCATGCCAAAAAGTATCTTTTGTTAGCTTTTTTGCTGGATGGATTTGAAAAAGTTTCTACCTCATTTTTCATCAGTTTTTATAATTTACATAAGAAACCAATACATAAAAAGGTATAATGAGTATGTATACTAAGTACCTATGTAGAGACATAATATATTTAAATGTATAGATATTATGTAATATTTAAATTAGTTTTAAAATATCCCTCAAATTTGTCATTATGTCAAAATTACAACATATTTTTAGGGTTTTAAGATATATAGTATATTATTTAATGTCTACTCACCCTACTATATTTATGATAGTACCTTAGAATTTACCTCTTGTATCTGAATACAATGTAGTTTCTAATGATCAACTTCTCTCTATTTTTATTTAATCTCTCCAAGTTCTGATAATTCCATTCTATTCTTAACATCCAAGAAATTAATTCTTTATCTTCCTCATAACTGAGGTTCTGGAGCTCTGTCTTTCTCTGTGTGAATTATTTCAACCTAGTAATATTCTATTTTATCTATGCTATAGCAGTTGACAAGATGTTATCCTTTATGGGTCAACAAATTTCTTTATCCATAACTTGATGGACGTCGGTTGTTTCTATTTCTTGGCTATTGTAAATCATGCTGCAGTAGCATGGCAGTGTAGATGTGTTCTCACCATAGTGATGTTAGTTGTTGAATTATTTTAAGATATGTGCTTCTATACTATGAACACTATACTTTATTCATAATTATAATGCTGAGAAGTGGAATTTTATTAACTAACTTTTCCCTTTTTAAAGTTAATTCTATGGCTTTAGCTTTTACTCTCTTAACATTGTTTCCATACATAAATATCATCTTTGCTTTCCTCAGAGAAATCTTCCTTGGTTACAGTAAAGAATACCTTAATTTGCTATTGTACTTAGAAATGCTTGTGTTTGTTGAGGGCTTAGCATTTGTGTTGAAGAACACAGTAATTTTTATTTACTATTGTGTCTTCATCTGACTTGGGTATTAGTATGATATTTAGGTGCTTGAATGAATACTTTCTGTTTTGTCAAATAATTTAAAGTCAATTATAATTTTTCCCTAAAATGCTTAGTAGAATTTGACAGTCTGGGATTGTTTTGATTGGACATGTTTTATTTCTGATTGAATCCTAGTACTTACTAGTCAGTTGAGTTTTGTCCTGCATGAATCAGTCTTGATGAGATGTATATGTCTAGGAAATTTTTCTACTTTGTTAAATGTGTTAGCATCTAGTTGTACATAATAGTCTCCAGACTTTGGTAGAATCATTTACGTCCTCTCCCTTCTAGTCACTGTTTTTGTTTACTTCAGTCTTGTTTTTTTTTTCCTTAGTCTCAGTAGAGACTCATTTATTTTGTTTGTTTGTCTCCAAAGAAAGAACCAGCTCCTTGGCCCGTTTCTCCTTTAGATAGTTTTTTAGTTTCTATTATTTCTGTTCTTGGACTTTTCCTTCATTAATTATTTTGACCACTTTTATCAGATTCAGCTTGGTTACTTGAGGATTTGTTTAAGATTTTTAATTTTTATGCTTATAAATATTTTCCTTGTATGTATGTAAGTGTCCCACTTGTACTCAGTGCCTATGAGTTAGATCACCCTAGAATTAGATTTAGCCATTGTGCAGGTGATGTGAAATGAACCTGGCTATTCTATGAGAGCATTAAGTGTTGCTCCACCCCAATCTCAGCATCCAGAGATATTTCTTTCTGATCTTTATTTATTAGTGTGAACTTACATCAATATTTCTTTGGCTGAATTTTGAAAATGTTGGTATGTTAATTTGTTTTTCATGTTAATTTGTTTCCTAGTACATTTGTTGTTCAAAATGAAGCTTGTAATTTCTTATATTTATATAACTTCCTATGTTTTCCTTGCTTTGTATCCCTTTTTATTAATTGGTTATTTTATTTATTTATATTTCAAATGTTGTTCCCCTTCCCTGTCTCCCCTCTGCAAAGACCCCATCCAATCTCCCTCCCTTTTGTCTATAAGAGGATGCTCACCCATCCACCCACCTACTCCCACCTGACCTTTCTAGCATCCTCCTACCCTGGGGCAACAACCTTCCACAGGACCAAGGGCCTGCCCTCCCATTGATGCCAGATAAGGCAATCCTCTGCTATATGGAGCCATGGACCCATCCATGTATACTCTTTGGTTGGTGCTTTAATTCCTGAGAGCTCTGGGAGGGGGATGGTCTGGTGAGTTGATATTGATGTTCTTCCTGTGGTGTTGCAAATCCCTTCAGCTCCTTCAGTCTTTCCCATTTTTCTTGCTATTGATTTCTACTTTTATTTAGAGAAGACATTCAATATGATTTCACTCTTTTGAGTGTACTAAAGCTTATTTTGTGACTTAACATTTAAAAGGTGTATTGTGCAGAAGTAGAATGGAATATTCTATAGGTATATTAGACTTGTTCTGCTGTGCAACTTAGCTTTTCTTTGAATTTCTATTTATTTAATCCTTCTCTTTTTCTTGTAATATTCTTATGTGGCCAAATCATTGCACTAACAGTATCTTTTGGTTTTTTACTTATTTTTCTTTTATTTATTCTAAATCTTTGTTTTGTGGTTGTTGTGAGGCTTGTGAAAACATCCTTTTTATTAAAAGCTATTTTGAAATGATAAGAAGAGAAAAAATTTCAAAGCTAGTAAAAACCTCAACACTTCAATCAATACATTACTCTCTTCAGTCAGAATGGCTAGGATAAAAAGCTCAGGTGACAGCAGATGCTGGAGAGGTTGTGGAGAAAG
>NW_022196896.1:2078072-2087782 GCF_008632895.1 Mastomys coucha
TTCTTTGTTTTTTGGCGGGGAAACTGGGAATGGAGAAATTTACATGTAAATAAAGAAAATATCTAAAAAAAAAAAAAATTTTGATATCCCATTTGACATTCCCTAAATTACCTCTCAAAGTATCACTGTGGCTATTTTTAAATTGTTTTTATTGATAGGAATAGTTCATGCACATTTCTTACACAATTAGATATTTTAAATTTGTTTGTGTATCTTAACTGTGAGTTTTATAACTTTTCATGAATGTCTCCTTCTAGTTAGAAAACTTCCTATGGCATCTCTTGTAGGCTCTATCTGGTGATTGTGTCTAGGGACATTTCTAATTCAGCTTCATTTCTAAAGAATGTCAGCTTTCAGTTGACAGCTGTTTTCCATTCAGCACTGACAACTCTGGCCTGTAACAGCACTGTTGAGAAACACACTGCCAACCTAACAGGGACAATTTTCTGTCTGCCTTTTTTCTTGAATCCTAAGAATCTTCTTTCTTTTACCTTTGACAGTTCAAATACCAGACATCTTGATACACACTTGGATGAGTTATACTTGACTGGTAAGAAAGTCCTTGGGTATTTGTATCCTCCAGGTTTAAGAACTGTTTATAATTTACTTGAATAAGATCTCTATCCATCTAAAATCCTATCATTTTTGAATATAGGTGCACATTGGTCATTGCTTTTCCCTGTGGCAGATCTGGTTCTTGATTCCCAGGGAAAATTGTACTACATTTTCTCTCCCACCCTCAAGCAGATGTCTGCCCCATGCTAGAATGCTTAGGTAGATAGATAGATAGATAGATAGATAGATAGATAGATAGATAGATAGATAGATAGATAGATAGAGATAGGAAGATAGGTAGATAGATAGATGACATGACTGTCTCCTCCCTGACTTCTTTATTGTGTTTTTTTTTATTTGACTGTATTAAAAGCAGACACCACGGTGTTTCCTCTTCTTGTTTAGTTCTTATGAAGATATTTTAGAACAGCAATAGCTGTACAGTTTAAAGTGTCAGAAGGTAGATGATTATTAGGGAATCATAGTTCAGTCACTATTTTGATGTATCTCATATTGGATAAATATATTCCTTGCTCCCAGCTCTTCAGTAACAGCTGTAAAATGAAGTATACCAGTATCTTAAACCCAATTTTAACTTTTCAGCATTACAATGGATTTGTTGTTGAATTTTTCTCACAAAGATGTTAACTAAATTTGACCATTTCATGATGTATATAATTATTCTCACTCCCATCTTTTTCTCTCGTACTTCTGGCAATTATCCCTTTCACTACTCCAATTTCCCTCCCTATGGACTTCTTTTATATATTCGTATATTTATGGGTGTGTGTATGGGGGGGTGTGAAGAGTTAAAACACAAACAACTGTATAATCATGAGTTCAGAATAAAGCTTTAGAGACTGATGGACAAATGCATAGATAGATAGCTGAAGATAATTTATCAGTAAATAATAATTCAGGAGAAAGGAATAGTGTTTCATAAGGCCTTCCCCTAACTATGACTGACTGATTGATGATGGCCAGTACTACACAGGAAACTGCAGCTGCTTTGAGTTTGTGATTTTGCTATGTCTGTGGCATTCCTAGAATGTAACATTCCACAGACCTTCTTCCTATCTTCCACCTCTTAGCTCTTTCCACTCCTTCTTCAGTATTGTTTCCTAAACCTTAGAGAAGTAGTATTAATGCCTTCTTCATTACTAACACCGCAGACATCACTTACTCAAAGCCCCTGGACAGCTATGAGTCTTGGCATTCATTACTGTTCACTGTGAAGAAAGGTTTATCTGATTAAGGATTGGAGTAGTATTAGTCTTTAGATATATGCATACATACTTAGAAGGCAATTGAATGATATGTCAACTTAGTTGAACAGTAGTCATTAGTTTCCCACTCCCTAGGAAATACAAGTTCCCTGGACATGGGGTTTTGATTAGATTTACAGACCAGGCATAGATTTGATACTTTGAAGCATCCTCATATCCAATCAGAGAATGATCAGTCACCCTGTTCCCATCATATCACTATTCCAAAGGTGAACACATTTAGCCTGGGATTATTCTATTCCCATTATTCTTTGGTTTGTTTTTCTCCTGGTGTTCCCTTTTGTACTTTTCTACCATCATTTTTAACTACTGGAACACACACTACTAAAAAGCTCCCAGAGAGCTTTCTATAAAGGCTTGTTGTTATTCTTAGTAAGACAAGTAAAAGACCATGAGATGAAACTATTTTCACCAGTTCCAAGAGGAGTGGAGAGTTCCCAGACATGACTGGGGGCTGCAACTGGGGTCAAACTCCCTGACTAGATACCCCCTGATACAGCATGTGACCTTTATTCTTTCAGCTATACTCTCATAATTTCTAACTGTATATTCCCAGAGCTCTTATGAAAAGTCATTTTTTAACCAACATCACCTAGCACAGGGATATGAGAAAATGATTGACCATGTTCAAAATCAGAATTCATCATAGACTTTTCATATAAGGGCATTTTTCACTTGCTCAGGAGTCCATTTATATTCGTCAGTAGAACTTAAGTGACAAAGAGAAGAGTTATTTTCGTGTATTTTATCCATTTCATGGCCCTGTAATCTGATATTGCCATATATATAAAATATATTCCATGGGTCTATAGTCAGATTGTACCTATATTTCACATATACAATATTTAAAGCTATATATAAATATAGTATATAGTATTTATATTATAACACTATTAGTTACCCATGTAACCTAGAAGACTGACTAGCACTATAGGAACAGTGCTCAGGAACACATCTGCAAGCTAAAGGTTAATCTTTGCTGACTGTGTGTTCCTACTTCATCCATGTAGTCTCTATACTGACCAGATAGGTCCTTCTGATGCATTTCAGCCCTTAAATATTTTAGAGGTCTTCTCTTATAGCCTTTGTCATCAGCCAGAGTTTCTAATCTATGTTCCAATGAGAAGAGTAGTCCATTCATCTCCTGAATTACGATCATGCAAAAGCGCCTACTTACCATATTTTCCTTGGATCCCATAAACCACAATACTTTCCTCATTTGCTTCTTCCAAGATAATTCCCTGGTACACTAATATCTGTACTATTTCAGGCCAGCCCTGGCATTGCTGTGAGGTTTTTACATTACTCAGGCTTTTCCAGGGAAGTAATAATGATACTTTCTAGAAATATTGTGCAAAGGGATATTGAGGTTTGTTTTAATTTTAATTTTGTCAGAGTTGTCTCATGTGATATGGACGATTGAGCTATCTCACTCTCTAATGTCCATAAGAAGGAGGCCAAGGAAAGTCAATGATATAATTTAGTCTCAGTCTTGATACCTAAGAATCAGAACACCCAAGAGCAGAAGATGGTCACCTCTAAACAGAGAAAATGTAATCATTCTCACCCTTTTGTCTTGCTGCTTTCAACCAATTGATTGATTTCTGCTCACACTGGAGAGAGGATTTGCTTTATTCAGTCTGTGAATTAAATGCCAACCTCATAGAAATAGCCAGAAACAGTTCTATAAACTTGACATCCTACAAGAAAGTGAAGCTGACAAAAAATTAACCATCATAACAGTTTCTGTGGACATTTATCAAAATGAGATACCAATCTAGAGGAATCAATGAAAACCATCCTGGGTAGAGAGAAAACAAGCTTTAGTCCTCCCACGAGACTCCAGCTGGTCTGTTCAAAATATCTAGAGAGATAAAGCTGTGAATTATTCTTTAAATTGGCCTTACTATAGACTTTGGATAGCTGATGGTGGTGATGGTGTACCAAAGCCAAACCACAAGCTTTGCTGCTATAGAAAGTATCCAGTTCCTTCACTGTGGAGCAGTAGCTGGTTCTGCCATATAGATTGTGAGAGGGCTTTTAGGACAGGGATAGGAGGGCTAGAATAAGGACAGGGCATTGTTCTTCTTTAAACAACATTGCAGAAAATGTAACGTTCTTATATCCCAGGTTTCTAAAATGTTGCTACTCTTCTCAGACAATTTTATCTAATTAACAGCTATTTTCACTCCTTTAGACAGTAATCAGCTTTAAATTACTGGACCCAGCTGCTGATGCTAAGAAGTACCCATAGCCGAATCCGTACAATATATCCTTAGATGCTCTCAACACAGCCTGAAACAAGACAAAGGAAGTTTTCTGGTTTTGTTTCTCTTCAGCCTTTTTTGCCTATATCTTTCATTCCATTTATGGACTGATTCAATTTTATGACCTAATATGGAAGTCACAGGGAGGGTTTAAAAAATATATAAGCAAACATCTTACAATAATGGGAATGGCCCACTATTTTTATTTGGTTTCAAGAAATAGTTTTGAAGATTGTCATACCTGTAATTGTTCTGCAGAGAGCTTCTTCCTCCAGGGGGTGGAGGGGACCTGATTGGGACCTTGCATACTCCTTGAGTGACACATTAGTAAAAGACATGGTGAGAAAATACAAGCAAACCTGTCTTGTGCTTAATTAAATACCTAATTGTTTTTACATTTCTGAGTCTCTCTGATTTTATTTTCATGTGCAGTTTATGTATTTTATAGTACTTTGGCCATCTACTTTGAATTAAGAAGAAAGAAAGGATGAGAGGGGAGGGGAACAGGAGCAACAAAGTATTAGGAAACAAAGTGAAAACTGGAGAGTTATAGAGAGAGGAAGGGGAAGGTGAGGAAGAAAAAGGCTGGCATTTGCATAACTATTGTGAAAAATACCATTACAGAGCATAGGTGCAGAATGTCAATGTGATTTTGATATTTTCAGAAAAAAAATGGAAGGAGAGAAGTTTTGCTAGTGCCAGCTTTGCCTTAGCTGCTTCCCTACTCAAAACACTTTTCTATCAGAACAAGTATTTGGGAGCTAGAGAGACCAGCTGTAGCTCAAGGAGAACAAAGTTAAACAATTCCACTCACACTTGATTAACCAGGTATCATTACCTAAAGGAATAGAAATTGGACTTACATATGACAGTCCCAAAGTATCCTGTTACCTTTTTGTGGCTCCATTTTGAATCTATGGAATACCATTATGTTATGACAATCAGCTGCTCACTCAAAGTCATTGGCCGTGAATTCAGTTAACCATATATCATGGATACAAAAAGAAGTCTTGTGTACAAAATATTCTCACATTGGAGTTCAAAAAACATCGAAAATCAAGGGCAATAAATAAGAATTCATTGAACATTATTCTTCCCAAAGGGGAAAAAAATGACATAGGACTCAGTGTTGATTACCCTTCATTAAAGTGTGAAACCCATTCTGTTAACAGTCTCTCAGTTGTAAAGATGACTATCCCAGGGTTGTTTTGATTTGCATTTCCCTGATGACTAAGGATGTTGAACATTTCTTTAGATGCTTCTCAGCCATTCAATATCCATCAGTTGAGAACTTTTTGTTTAGCTCTGTACCCCATTTTTTAAATAGAGTTATTTGGTTCTCTGTAGTCTAACTTCTTGAGTCCTTTTTATACATTGGATATTAGCCCTCTATCAGATACAGGATTGGTAAAGATCTTTTTCCAATTTGTTGGTTGCAGTTTTGTCATATTGACAGTGTCTTTTGCCTTACAGAAGCTTTGCAAATTTATGAGGTCCCATTTGTCAATTCTTGATCTTAGACCATAAGATATTGGTGTTCTGTTCAAGAAATTTTCCCCTGTGCCTATTTACTAGAGGTTCTTCCCTACTTTCTTTTCTATTAGCTTCAGTGTATCTATTTTGATGTGGAGGTCCCTGATTCACTTGGACTTGAGCTTTGTACAAGGAGATAGGAATGGATCGATTTGCATTGTTCTACATGCTAACCACCAGTTGAGCCAGCACCATTTGTTGAAAATGTTGTCTTTTTTCCTCTGTATGGTTTTAGCCCCTTTGTCAAAGACCAAGTGACCATAGGTGCGTGGGTGCATTTCTGGGTCTTCAATTCTGATCCATCGATCTACCTGCCTGTCACTGTACCAATACCATGCAGTTTTTATCACAATTGCTCTGTAGTACAGCTTAAGGTCCTGGATGGTGATTCCACCAGAGGTTCCTTTATTGTTATGAATAGTTTTCGCTCTCCTAGGTTTTTTTGTTATTCCAGATGAATCTGCAAATTGCTCTTTCCAAGTCTGTGAAGAATTGAGTTGGAATTTTGATGAGGATTGCATTGAATCTGTAGATTGCCTTCAGTAAGATGGCCATTTTTACTATATTAATCCTGCCAATCCATGAGCATGGGAGATCTTTCCATCTTCTGAGATCTTCAATTTCCTTCTTCAGAGACTTGAAGTTCTTGTCAAAGAGATCTTTTACTTGCTTAGTTAGAGTTACACTGAGGTATTTTATATTATTTGTAACTATTGTGAAGGTTATTGTTTCCCTAATTTCTTTCTCAGCCTGTTGATCCTTTGGTAGAGGAAAGCTACTGATTTGCTTGAGTTAATTTTATATCCAGCTACTTTGCTGAAGTTGTTTATCAGTTTTAGGAGCTCTCTGGTGGAATTTATGGGGTCACTTAAGTATACTATCATATCATCAGCAAATAGTGACAATTTGACTTCTTCTTTCTAATTCGTATCCCTTTGATCTCCTTTTCTTGTCTAATTGCTCTGGCTAGGACTTCAAGTACAATATTGAATAGGTATGGAGAGAGTGGGCAGCCTTGTCTAGTCCTTGATTTTAGTGGGACTGCTCCAATTTTCTCTCCATTTAGTTTGATGTTGGCTACTGAGATTCCACCTCACACCAGTCAGAATGGCTAGGATATAAAACTCAGATGACAGCAGATGTTGGAGAGGTTATGGAGAAAGAGGAACACTCCTTCATTGCTGGTGGGATTGCAAGCTGGTACAACCAGTCTGGAAATCAGTTTGGTGGTTCCTCCGGAAATCAGACGTAGTTCTACCAGAGGACCCAGCTATATCACTCCTGGGCATATACCCAAAAGATACTCCAACATGTAATAAGGTCGCATGCTCCACCATGTTCATAGCAGCCTTATTTATAATAGCCAGAAACTGGAAACAACCCAGATGTCCCTCAACAGAGGAATGGATGCAGAAATCGTGGTACATCTAAACAATAGAGTACAACTCACCTATTAAAAACAATGAATTTATGAAATTCTTAGGGAAATGGATGGGTCTGGAGAATATCATCCTGAGTGAGGTAACCCAATCACAAAAAAACACACTTTTGGCATGCACTCTCTGATAAGTGGTTATTAGCCCAGAAGTTCAGAATACACAAATTACAATCCACAAACCACAAGAAACTCAAGAAGAAGGAAGACCAAAAATGTGGATACTTCATTCCTTCTTAAAAGGGGGAACAAAATACCCATGGAAGGAGTTCCAGAGACTAACTATGGAGCAGAGGCTGAAGGAAGGACAATCCAGCCTGATATAGCTCTCTCCTGAGAAGCTCTGACAGTACCTGACTAACACAGAAGTAGAGGCTCACAGCCATCCATTGGACTGAGTACAGGATCCCCAATGAAGGAACTAGAGAAAGGACCTAAGGAGCTGAAGTGTTTGCAGCCCCTTAGGACAAACAACAATATGAACTAACTAATACCCTCAGAGTTCCCAGGGACTAAACCACCAACCAAGGAGTACACATGGTGGGACTGATTGCTCCAACAGCATGTGTATAGTAGAGGATGGCCAAGTCAGTCATCAATGGAAGGCGAGCCCTTGGCCCTGAGAACCACTAGTTTACATCATAATTGATCAGTTTTAACTTCATTAAAGTCTCATAATATTGTATTATTATCATGTTCATATCATAGAAAAATTTAAGACATGACAGAATTCTGTTCATGTCCATGTAGGGGAATCCCAGGGCCAGTAAGCAGGAGAGAGTGGGGTGTTGAGGAGGGGATGGGGGAGAGAAGAGGGGTTTGTTCTTGTTGTTGGTTTCTGGTTTTTGGTTTTTGGTTTTTGGTTTTTTTGGAGGGGAAACTGGGAAAGGAGAAATCATATGACATGTAAATGAAGAAAACATCTAATAAAATAAAAAAAGATGACTCTCCCACCCACTCTCAAATAGCATAACCTACTTAACTCCAGTCTTAAATCTCATGCCTCATCTAATTTCTAATTTTCTTTACGAAAAACTAGTTCAATTCTTGTCAAATACATGTGTTCACATTTATATCGGAAGCATCGAATCGTTTTAAAAGCAATATCTAGAACAAGATTACCTATACTGCTCCCAAGTTCCCAACAGAAACAACAGCCTATGGCTGTCAGAGGAAAAAGCAATCTGCCTCAGTATGACATTTTCTCTTTTGGCTCATCATTTTAATGACTAGTGTCTCAGTCTGTGTGCCATAACCTTCAGTCACTGTACTCATAGAAGAAGTAGCTCAGCAGAGGAGATATGAACAGAATTCTGTCATGTCTTAAATTTTTCGATGCCATGAACGTGATACTAATACAATATTATGAGACTTGAATGAAGTTAAAGCCGATCAATTATGATGTAAACTAGTGGTTCTCAACCTGTGGGGTTTGTGACTACTTTGGGAGTCAAACAACCCTTTCACGGGGTCACCTAAGAACATAGGAAAATATAGATATTTGTGTTATAACTCATAACAGTAGCAAAACTATAGTTTGAAATAGCAATGAAATAATTTTATGGTTGGGGTCACCACAACATGAGAAACTGTATTAAATGGTCACACCTTTGGAAATTTGAAAACCACAGCAGAGAATAATGTTTATCTAATTGACAGAATATAATGAGAGCACTTATCTGTATGTTTTTCAAAAGCAGAGAAAGTTCAACTAAGTTAATAAAAAAAAAAAATAAGCTATTTGGAGCTATAGCTCTGCCTTTAACTTAAATGGCCTTCAACTGGTTACTCTGATATCCTGATACTCAGCTATGTATTCTGTTAAGAGATGGGACTAGTAAATAAAGACCCCAGGGTTTAGTCCCATTTCTATGGCTTATTGTCATATGATCTTGTAAGATAAATATAACTCAGCTAACCAGCTTTCTCACTTATAAAATGGCAATGAAAACTATTCTAACACTGCCAAGTTATTGAAGAGTAGAAAAGAAAAGGCATACCAAGTAGCCATGCCAGGCTTTCATTATCATTATTTTTAAATTTTATGAACCCTGTGATTTGTGCCAGAATTTGTTGGTTAATACTACACATTTTTTCCTTCTGATCAGAAAGCTAGGTATTAACAGACCTGCTTAAAATAATGTTTGTCTCTTCTGGTAACTAAACTAAGACTTTACATGGTTTTAAATACTCAAGTGAAGATTTCATATAAGCAACCTATGAATATGGCTGAGTTACATCCTCGAAAGACAGATTCCTCTGAAGTGGTATCAAATTGCCAGGATCCATTTCTCTGTAAGTTGTTTGATGCTGTCTCTAAGCTCTTTCAGGCTATATCTGGTTTTCACCTTCATTTTAAATTAAGAAATTATGTTTCCTGAGTTATTTATTGGTTTTAATTTAAAGACAATTTATCCAGATGGGGATAATCAGCATGTACATTGAATGCAGGTAAACATAATATTCAAGACAATTTAAATCCCCATGATCCAAGAAATGTTTACCCAAATATATATAAATTTGATAGTACACACATTTGTTTTTCTTTCTTTTTTATTTTTATTAGATATTTTCTTTATTTACATGTCATATAATATCTCCTTTCCCAGTTTCCTCTCCGAAAAAAAGAAAAAA
>NW_022196896.1:2087792-2090492 GCF_008632895.1 Mastomys coucha
AAAAAAAAAAAAAACCCTGTTCCTTCCCTCCTACCCCTGTTCACCAATCCACCCTCTCCCACTTCCCGGCCCTGGCATTCTCCTACGCTGGGGCACAGAACCTTCACAGGACCAAGGGCCTCTCCTTCCATGGATGACCGAATAGGCCATCCTCTACACTGAAACTAAGAGAAAAGAATGTGGGGAAGAACTTCGAGCACATGGGCACAGGGGAAAATTTCCTGAACAGAACACCAATAGCTTATGCTCTAAGATCAAGAATTGACAAATGGGACCTCATAAAGTTGCAAAGCTTCTGTAAGGCAAAGGACACTGTCCATAGGACAAAATGACAACCAACGGATTGGGAAAAGATCTTTACCAATCCTATATCTGATAGAGGGCTAATATCAAATGTATACAAAGAACTCAAGAAGTTAGACAACAGAGAACCAAATAACCCTATTAAAAAATGGGGTACAGAGCTAAACAAAGAATTCTCAACTGACGA
Source organism: Mastomys coucha (assembly GCF_008632895.1). Classification (NCBI taxonomy): domain Eukaryota; kingdom Metazoa; phylum Chordata; class Mammalia; order Rodentia; family Muridae; genus Mastomys; species Mastomys coucha. The sequence goes on from NW_022196896.1 coordinate 2,088,283, forward strand.
ATACCAAATGGCTGAGAAGCACCTAAAGAAATGTTCAGCATCCTTAATCATCAGGGAAATGCAAATCAAAACAACCCTAAGATTCCAACTCACACCAGTCAGAATGGCTAGGATAAAAAACTCAGGTGACAGCAGATGCTGGCAAGGTTGTGGAGAAAGAGGAATACTCCTTCATTGCTGGTGGGATATCAAGCTGTTACAACCACACTGGAAATCAGTTTGGCAATTCCTCAGGAAATTGGACATAGTTCAACCAGAGGACCCAGCTATACCACTCCTGGGCATATACCCAGAAGATGCTCCAACATGTAATAAGGACACATGCTCCACCATGTTCATAGCAGCCTTATTTATAATAGTCAAAACTGGAAACAACCCAGATGTCCCTCAAAAGAGGAATGGATACAGAAAATGTGGTACATCTTCACAATGGAGTACTACTCGGCTATTAAAAACAATGAATTTATGAAATTCTTAGGGAAATGGATAGATCTGGAGAATATCATCCTGAGTGAGGTAACCCAATCATGAAAGTACACACATTGTATGCACTCTCTGAGAAGATAGAACATTACCCCAGAAGATTGGAATACCCAAAGTACAATCCACAAACCACAAGAAACTCAAGAAGAAGGAAGACCAAAGTGTGCATACTTCGTTCCTTCTTAAAAGGGGGAACAAAATACCCATGAAAGGAGTTGCCGAGACAAACTATGGAGAAGAGACTGAAGGAAGAACAATCCAGAGACTGATCCTCCTGGGAATCCTTCCCATATTCAATCATCAAATCCAGAAACTATTATGGATGCCAGCAAGTACTGGCTGATATAATTCTGATATAGCTGTCTCCTGAGAGGCTCTGACAGTACCCGACTAATACAGAAGTAGAGACTCACAGCCATCCATTGTACTAAGGACAGAATCCCAAATGAAGGAACTAGAGAAAGGACCCAAGGAGTTTGCAGCCCCTTAGGAGTAACAACAATATGAACTAACCAGTACCCTCAGAGGTCCCAGGGACTAAACCACCAACCAAAGAGTACACATAGTGGGACTAATGTCTCCAGCAGCATATATTTTTCTTTCTTTCTAGTATGTGTGTAATATCTTCAAATATACACATATATAAATTAAACTGCTCAATCATATGTATATTTTCAATCTAAAGAAATAAATCAAGCCATTAATCCAAATATGACTTTTCTGTTAACTCCTTAGAAATAATGTATCAAAAAAAAAAAAAGAGTACTCATTATGACCATAGCTATAGCAATTCATTCCAACAAAGGAAATGAAGAAAAGTGTATCAAAAAGGGATTGTTTTTGAGGCATGAGATGGGAATGGCAGAAAGTTGAGAAAGCAGAAAGCATTAGGGTAAGTCTCCATTCTACTATTAGTTAAATATTTGACCTCTCAAAAGTGCCTATTCCATCTTCATATTTTCGCCCACATCTAGGAAGAGTAGTAAGTATACAAGCTATCTACATCTTCAAGGTGTTTCCCATGGTGTGAAATGAGTGCCCTGTGGTACTCTGGTTTTTAGGTACAAAGTATTTAACTTGGTAAAAATCAAAGAGAACATAGTCATCCCTTTTAAAGTTTACTGTTAATCTGGTTGTAATGAGGAAAATGACATAATTTTAACACTTCTTCAGATTTTAATTTTTTTCCAGTGAACTATTATCTATTTTAAACCCTTGAAAGATAAGCTTTAGATAAACTATAAGTTAATTTTTAACATATCATTTTGTGAATTCCATTTTTCCATTTTGAATTATAATTTTGTAGTATTTATTGTTTATTTAATTGAGTGTATGTACAAATAAGTAGCAACCAGTAGAGGTGACATAGATTAGACAAAACTCATTACTTAAGTAGAAAGTATCTGGTGTTGGCAAACATGATATAATTTTTGTTTTGTTGGAAGACAATTGCTGCTAATTTTGTATAAATTTTTGTTAAGCACAAGAATAAAGTCCTGTCTTTCTTTCTTCATTTGTAATTCAAATAAATGGTGGGATAGGAAGTTTCTGAGCAAATCAGCTAATACCAGCCTGTGGCCATGTCTTTTTGAAGCATTCTAACTGACTACTCTGTACTTAAAGTTAGGGGTGCCACTGTTCAGAACTATTATTGTTAGAAGACACAAAGACAACAACTTACATAATGTAGGTTATTGTAGAACTAATAAGCCATGTGTACAAAAAAA
>NW_022196896.1:2090502-2153472 GCF_008632895.1 Mastomys coucha
AAAAAACATGGAAGAGAACCTTGAGAGAGAGATGAACTTGGAGAACCTTAACAGAGAAAATAGAAGTAACAACCAAAACACAAACTTACCTTCTATCCTAACCTGCCAATGTGGCAAATTAATTGAATAAAAACATGGTGTGTATATGTGTGTGTGTGTGTGTGTGTGTGTGTGTGTGTATGATTTATATATATTTATGGCATTTGTATATAAAACCTATATGCTACTTATCTCTTTCTGGGCTTAGTTTTCTTCCTACTTGTTAAAAGTACACTACACAATCTATGGTCACTAAAAACAATTCTTTTATCTTTTCCTTGTTATGTTAGGACAGTGTCTTACTATGGAGCCCAGATTAGCCTTAAAATCACCATCCTACCTCATTCTCTGAAAAACTAAGTCTACACTCTTCATTCCTCTTGCCGTATTCTAGAAGAAGAATTGATGGACTGAATACACACTGCTCTACAAACTTCTAGCTCACCTCTCCTGTACTCTTTCCAGTCTTTGATGCATAAATAGTTTTCCTTAATTATACTATGCATAGAGACATAGATCCATTTCTTCTTTTTCATTTAGAAGAATCTGAACTTTCATCATAAACCTCTTATGTAGTTGCCATTTTAATTCTAGTATAAAGGACAATTAAAGAGAATAATAATAAATAGTGTGAGTTTTTATAGGATATACATCAGTTTCATCATAATTTTGTATATTTAACATAGTAACAAACTGGATTTTTTATAGTTATAATTGATTTAAATTTAAGAAAAACATTAAACATCATTAACTTGACATCAGAGTTTTCCTAATGACTATAAACTGTTTCAGAACATGAATTACATTCACACTGTACTGTGTCTCCAGCTATGTCTTGCACATTAGACGTTACCCAGTGTATGCTAGGCAAGGACATTGCTATGAAACTGTATCCACAGCTCCACTCTCTGTGCTTAGAATTCATGCAGTAAACTGACAACACCCAGTTGCATGAAAGTTCTCATGTATCCCCTCAAGTAGAGCAGGCCACTGTAAGAATGTAAAGAAGTAGATGTTCCACCACAGCTTGATTGCTATGGTGTCTTCTAAAAAGTTCAATTTTGCCTTCTTTGTCTCCTCCAAATATTGACTATAAAAATAAGGGAATTACTATGGGTATGAGATAAGAATAGACATCTCATTTGTTATGTTCTATGTCATTATTTTGGCAGGAAACTACTTCCTCTTTTCCCTATCACATAATTCCTACCAGTTATAACTATCAAGATAACCTCCCTTTCTATTTTGTTTTATTTCACATTCACACTACATACGCTGTTATAAATAAGGGAGAACTTCGTTGTTCAAACCAAAGTCTTTCCATAGAACTAAAGTTACTGAGGGTAAATCTGATTTCTTATCTGTTTAGAAAATGAATTTAAAAATAGAAGAATAGAATAGGTACTCCAATGGGAATTTTAGATTCAATGGGGATTTTGGATTCCAACAAAGGTAGTTACATCAACTGAAACCCAAAATTGAACCTTACTGTGGTAAGATATGCTTGCTTCTCCAATGTGTGCAGATATGAAAAACAATTAAATACAAAATTAATGATATGTTTAGATAAAGCAACTGTTTCCACATGCTTATAAACCCGTTATAGCATAAGCACAGAAATACAGAACAGGGCACATGAAATAAGTTAATACTGCAATGAGTCGCCACTTACTCCATTTATTGGTTTTTTTCTTAGATATTTTAATTATTTACATTTCAATTGTTATCCTCGTTCCCAGTTTCCTCTCCAGAAACCCCCTATTCCATCCTCCTCCCCCTGCTTCTATGAGAGTGCTCCACCATCCACCCACCCACCCACTCCCACATAACCACCTTGGCATTCCTCTACTCTGGGACATAGAACCTTCACAGAACCAATGACCCCTCTTCCCACTGATGCCAGACAAGGTCATCCTCTGCTACATATGCGGCTGGAGCCCTGGGTCTCTCCATGTGTACTCCTTGATTGGTGATTTAGTCCCTGGGAGCTCTGGGGGCATTTATTATTCCTAATGATCATATATATGCTGGACTATTCCAAATCTCTACTGCAACTATGTGCTTACTTGAATGAGTTTTAGCAAATGGGGTGTAATCATCAAATCTCATTCATAAAAGCCTCAAATTGTGAAGCCTTTCCAAATGGGTAGAAAGAGGGGGAAACCAGAAGAGAGCCCAAATTACTCAGTGACTTCATGGAGATGAAAGACACATCTACAATTTAAGCCACTAAGATTCAAGGGTTTATCAGCCACAGAAGCTGGCATAAATTTATATTTGTTTCATTTCCAGAGTGATCCAGAAGGAATTTAAAGCAGCTATCTTATCTTAACAGCTTTTAACAAGAATGAAGCTAAAATGCCTAGGTGCATTTAGCCCAGACTAATTAAATCAGGTAACCTCCAGAGACCTGTTCTTTGTTCATGAGTATTGCATTTCAAAGATTCTGGTTCTTTGTGGAACAGTAGCTAAAACTCAGGACTCTAAAAGAAAAACTGCCTAACAGTATTCTCTTCCATTTGATCTCACTTTCTCAAGTAAACTTCAATAACCCTCTAAAGGAGCCACCGTCCTCTGTGGCCACATGCATCACACAGATCGGCTGAGGTACCTCTTAAGACTAATACTCAGTCAGCAGAAGCATCCAAGCATTCTTGTCTCCTCTCCAAATGAACAAGAGCACACATCTGAGAGCATCTTTTGTCTATCTTTAGAAAGATGGAATTCATTTCATAAGAAAAAAAAAAGTGCCATGGGTTCTGCTTACCTTAATCTATTCTAAGTTGGCAACTAATTACATCAATAAAGAACTTGAATGCAATGAGATATTTAGTGCCTGACATACTTGCAAGTTTCTCCTTTACCTTAGCTGCACTATCATATGTTATTTTATTTTCCCACTGCTCCTGTAGGTTGTTACAATTTCAGTAAGAATACTGAGAATAAGACAATGTCAAGATTTGAGGCAGATCAATGCTCTAGATTAAATGCTGTCATATAGTTTGTGGGCAGTTCAAATCACACTGAGGAGGCTACTAGACATTTTAGGCTGACTGCCTTTTGATTAGTAATATTAATTTCGATGAGAGATAAACTCTAAATAGCCCCATTTGCATTTATAAAAGACAGGTAGAATAAGCATATCTATATGTACACATATCTCTCTATGTAGGCTAAAAGGAGATTTGAAACTATTGGAGAAGAGCAATAATTTGCATTTCAAAGAGATCAAAATAAACACCAGGATAGGGAGCTCTCCGACTGCAGAGAAGAGATTAAACAAAAGTATTAATTAATGTCTTAGGACAATCTTTGCTGTTAGTCAGTTACCTGAATACGAGATGATCTCATGTTTTAAAATAGATTTGGTTTTTCCCCCTATGGTTATAGAAAAAGCTGAGTATAGCCCAGAGGAAATTGAGAAAAAATATATATATTTAAAATAGAAACACACACACATATATGTATATTCCTGTACTCTCAGCACTACAGAGTCATAGGCAAGGCAACTAGAAGTTCAAAACCATTCATTGCTACAAAAGACCCTGTCTCAAAACCAACGAAAAATATACAGATAGAGACATAGAATATAGGATACTTTTATAAAAAGTTTTATGCAGTAATTTATGAAAAAAAGCAAAAGAAGTATATATAGATGAGCTCAAAATATCCTGGCCAAAAAGTAAATGAATGAATAAATTGCAAACAAAAACAAAAAGAAAACTTCAGTTGTCAGGAAATGGTGGATAGGAGTATTTTCTCCAATTCTGAAGCTCCAACCTCAGGCAAATGAGATGTCAGCAAAGGGGTGATTTCACCTGGAAAATCAGGAGATAAGTTGAGAAGGGGATTATGTGAAATATTTAATAGTTTTCCCTGCAGCTACAAATGCATCATGCCTTTGACCTCTTTGCTAGAAAGTGCAAAATAAATAGTACTTAGATATTTTCCTGTGCCAGAGTGTTGAAATTGTTTTTGTGCTTCCAGGATCTTCTTTCAGAGAGGGTGCATTTTCCACCACGTCCTAAACACAGCATGCATGAGATCGTTAGGACATGGTGGCCTGCTCTCATTCATACTTCTGCTGCCTAGGAGGATACTAGGAAATCAGCATATACTACCCCTAAAGACTGTGGAATGACTACTCAACAGGCAGATTCACTCCTCCAGTTCAAAGGAATCTATGTATGAGATACTTTTTGACTGCAGATCCAGAATAGCCATTAAGCCACCACTCCAAATGAGTCAACTTGAGAAAATAAATAAAACTTGCCCAGAGTTCAGTGGAATCAGGAGTAGAATGGAAGACTTTCATTTAAGTATGTGCATCTTTTTATGTATGATGATAATTTACTTGATTGAGTTTTAATTAAAGCAATTTTCAGGAAAAAAAAAATCTGTCAGTTCCAGAGAACACTAACTAATCAGATGTTTCCACATCAGTAAGACCTGTTTTAATCTTCTGACCTCCCTTAGATAAACTATTAAAAGTAAACAGAGGGACAAAACAAAGATCTTATCTAACTACATATCCAATCTAATTTTGTATTTGTTTTATATCAATTTATATAAACTTTATTGCAATGAGTCATTAGGAGATCCTCTGTAACCAGATGTTAGAATTTGTGTTACGTATGGTGGCTTAGAAACAAGTAATAAACTCTGAATATGTAATAGTCATTATTCAAGTTACAATATAACCTGGACCACCTTCAGGTTCTCGGGGAGACAGTATGTAATATGGCTGAGAAATACCATTGTAGATGGTGAGTACCTGTTTGCCCTGAGTACCACTTTTTCTTACCCTTTATGATTGACATTAATCATTATTTAATAACACACATGTGTGGCTTTCATAGTGACTATCATCATTTATTCTTGAGAATTCTCCAAGTTTCAGTATCTAAACTGTCCAACCAAATCTAAATAAAGGAATGGAGGTATAAATATAATGCTTTGTATGATAACTGGAGATTATATAGAATATATTGTGCTTCCTGTCAGGTTTGAGGCTTTGGGTTTTAATCTCGAGTTCACTTGGGTCCTTTAAAACTAAAGCATTTTAGATTTCAATACAAGTTTCCAAACTCTGCATTATCTGATTTTAACAGACAATCAGATTTGTGAATGATGATTTTTGACATCTGGAATGTTTAATCTGTTGTATGACTCAAGATTTACTCGGGGTACCTTTATTCAACAAATCCTTCACATTCTCTCTTCAGTACCTCACAAGTTCCTTCTCCATTTGGGAAATAGCTCTATTGGGGGGAAATATGATCCCTCTCTAACATAAGATTTTTTATAGAGATTAAGACATTGCACATTTACTGTTTTATACTCTTGTTGAGTTGCCAGAAAAATAAGCATAGAATTTCCAGCTTACGGTGTTTTTCACTCCTTTATCCCCACTTTACCATCCATCTATGTAGCTGGTCCCTTCAACCTTCCTTTCCCACAATAGAAGCTCTCGCTCCTCCTCTCTTGTCTTTTTCAAGATTACATCTGTTTAAAACTCACCTTCTCTCCTTCTCCATTGTATAATCTGTGCACATCTCCTGACTGCTCTGTCATCCATTAGAAGACTTCTTGAGGTCTCCTCCTATCCTCCAAGGAGAGCCATGACTTCCTTTGGCTTGATCTCCCTTCTGTCAAGCAGAGCCTCAAAGAAACCAAATCATTATCTCCTATGAATGGCTATGATGACCACTATTAACATACCAGGTACCTCGCATATATGCCATTAGTGCTCATATTTCTATTTCTTGACAACATGTCAACAGGGGAGATAGTAAGAAGCAGAGATATCCCCACCCACATCCCATCAGCAACAAATACCTGAGCCATATAAGTGAGCCCAGACACTTGCTTCTTCTATTCTTGTACATTGATTATTTTACATTCTTCCTGATGCTTGCATTTGTCTTTCCCTAATTTAAGAATAAGTGAGAAGTAAATAGCCAGCATAGAGTAAACATAACTATGAAAATACCCAACTTGACTAAGTTTTAAAAGGCACTAATCACGGTGCTGGAGAGAGGCTGTTTGATCAGAATTAGTGGGAAGAACCTAGTAAGTTCCCTGTGGATTTCACTTTCCTGCTTTATTCTTAATAAAACAAAGTTCATCTTGTCAAAACCCTGGTCACAGTTGGACATGATGAGCAAGCTTTGATTGTAAAAGACTTCTGCTGACAGCAAGAGCTAAATGGTGTCAGCGCTTAGCCTTTCTAGACTAAAACAGAGAAATGTTTGTAAGGGGAACACCTTCCTCTCTAGTTTCTAAGCAGTATTGAAGAATTTGTCTGAGATGTGGGCCCAGATTTTCTACTTTTACCAGCAATAAAACAGCCACATTGCTCTGGTTCTGAAGCAACCTGTCTACTTTCTGCTTTCTGATTGCTTTTATTGTTGTTATTGTTGTTTTTTGTTTTGTTTGTTTGTTTGCTTATATTCATCATATATAATATTAGGCTTCACAAAGATAATTTCTTTCAAATAAATCATGTATTTTAATTATATTCACCTCAGTTTCATCTTTTTAGTCTGCACTTTCTGTTAGACCCCTTCCTTCCTCAAGTCTCCTTTATACTCTTATATCATGTGTATATGCTTATATAAGAATTCTAACACCCACAAATCAAACATGCATTATTTGTTTTTCTGTGTATGGCTTTTTTTGCTCAATATGATATCCCCAGTTGTATAAATATTCTAGCCTACAACATAATTTCATTCTTTTATGGCCAAATAAATTTCCAATATATATTTCCCACTTGTCTATATTGATAGCTACCTAGGCCTATCCCATAATGTAAGTATTCGTGACAGTGCTTCAATAAGCTTAACTCTGTCTGTGTCATGTTGACTTAAGAGTGCATACCCAGGATCAGTATTGTCGTGTCATATGCTAGTTCTAAGAGAAAACACTAACCTGCATTCCATGGGGGCTAGACCAATTTGTATTCCTACCAGTAGCACCTAACAGTTCCCTGTTCACCTTCGTTTTCAGTTGGCAGCCATTCTGTCTGAGGTGACCGGAAAACTGTGTGTTGTTTTCATTTGCATTTCCCTGGTGCCTAGTAATACTGAACACTTGCTTCCTGTTTCCTGGCCATTTGTACTTATCTTTAGAGAAATGTCTGTCTGTCAGATCATTTGTTGATTAGGACATTTGCTTTCTCCCTGTTTTAGTTCTTTATATGTTCTAGGTATCAACCCTCTGGCAGACATACAACAAAAGCTTATCTTTTGTTTTGTTTTGTTTTGTTTTTGTTTTCTTCTATTTCTATAGCTTTCCCCCATACAAAATAATTGTTTCCTTACCTATGCAAATGTTTTTTTTTAATTTTATACAATCCCATCCATCAGTTCTTGCTATTGTTTTCCAAGCTATTGGAAGGACAACTTTGCCTAGGAGTTTCCCTATGGTTCCTCTAACAATGCTCGAGTTCCAGATCTTACATTAAGGTCTTTGATCCATGTTAATATGAGTTTTGTACAGTGAGGAAAAAAAGATCTAGCTTCTTTTTTTTTTTTTTTGAGAACTAATATTCAATTTCCCCAACATCATTTGTTGAAAAGGCTCTTTTCTCCAGTGTATGTGTTTGGCATCTGACTACATATCTTTTTTGATAGGCCTTTTTACTAGAGCCAAAAAAGTCCATTAAAAAAATTAGTGCTTCGTATGGTAGCATGAGAAGCTGAAGAAGATTAAGTCTAAAGCTAGCCTTTTTGTTATAGTAAGATTCTATCAAAAACAAAAAACAACAAAAAAGAACAATGTCTAGATATAATTCAGGATCTTCATTCAGGATCATATTATAGAGTAGTTTTCCATAGTAGGCCCTCTTAGTTAAATTACTAAATCCAATAATGACCCTTCTCCTAAATTATTGAAAGAGATAATAACATGCTAATTATCTTCTTATCTAACTAGTTATTTATACATTGAGCAAACTCTGCCACATATAACAACATGCTCTAAAATATAAATAAAGAATGATGGTATGCCTCTTACCATCAGTTTGAAATAAACTTACAAGTACTATGAATTGTATGATAAAACTTTTGTCCTCCACAGAAAGCCAGAGCCATATAATTAAAATACAGATTTATCCATCCTACAAAAGAAATATCCTGAAAATATATATTTTTGAAAAAAAACTTATTCTTCACTAATTTTGTTTTATGAGAATATAAGTACATTATTTCTCCCTTCCTTTCCTTCATCTAAGTCCTCTCTACACATCTCCTTGTTTTCTTTAAAATTCATGGCTTTTTTATTAGTTATTGTTTTACACACACATATATATATGTATATACATACATGTATATGCACAGATACATATATGTACACACACTATATGTGTGTATATGTGTGTGTATATATATACACATACCCTATGTAGGTCTAGATAATGTTACTTCATGCATGTTTTTATGGATGACCAGTTGTTACTAGACAACCAATTGGTGTGCTCTTCCCTGAAGAGCTATTTCTCGAACTCTCAGTATTTCTTAGTGACCAGAGGATTTTGTTTGTTTATTTGTTTGGTTTGTTCTGTAGAGTTGAGGCCAGGGAGCTTTTCCTTGTCTATGTTGCATAAGCCATAGGAAATAGTTAATTTGTTCAGGGACTCTCACTCTATGTTCCAGTGATGGACACATCTGAAAGAGCTGAGCTTTCTTCACATTGCTACTGTTTTAAAACCTTATCTCAATACAAAACACTAGATCTTAGTCACTGAGAGACTAGAAATCCTCTTTTCCTCCTTTTACCCTATATGTTGTGCAGCCAGTTTCTAAGTGCAGCATTTCTGCTCTGTCAGAATACCTCTCGAATGCCCAGGATCACAGCTCTTTAACATTGTGATTCTTGGTTCAATTTAATAGGATAGTCTCCTAACTTTACAGCTTCAAGTCTTTCCATCTTGCAATTTATTTTTCCTACTGCCTTTAGATTATTCTCATGTCGTCACTGCTCTGCATAAAATGCTTTGCTGGCTTTCCTTTGCCTTCAGGATACAGTCGGAATAGCTTATCACAGTTTACAAACGCCTTGTAAGCTCATTTCCACAATTACCTCTTCAACCCCTCTTAATTCTTTGGCCTTTGTTCAACCCATCCTGGACTATTGCAAATTCTCTATAGCAGGATTGTCTCCACTGTTTACGTGTCTTCACACATACGTTTCCCTCTGCCTAGGATTCATTCTTCCTTGCTCCCCACAAAATGGGAGAATTCAATTGTAAATATAATGTTGGCAGTGTTTCATTACTATGAGAAAGCACAGACACGTTCGACTTTAAAGGAAGAAAGACATTGACTCCCAGTTTGAACATTTTCCATCTATGTTTGCTCAGTCCAGTTGCTTAATGCTGCTGATCACCCAGCAACCTGTCAGATAGGAGTAATCAAACAGATCTGTTCATATAATAGGATTGAGAAGCAGAGGAGAGAGGAAAGGTGTTATGTGGACACCCAGCCAATCACCTAACTTTCTTTCCCTAGGGGCTTACCTTCTAAGTGATGCACTACAAAGAGCATGCAAGGCTGGAAATCAAATGCTTTTGGCACATCTAAGATTTGAACGATATTAAGTGTCCAATCTAAATAGACTGTGGCAAAATAAAAATGTTTACTATACTCACTGTAGCAACCAAACAACAATGAGAATCTGCTGGTAAAAAGTAGTGAAGCAATTAATATACAGTACTAAGAAAATGAAAATTGAAAAAGAAAAGAAAACAAGAGACACGTACTTAATGTCAAAATGCCATCCCTAAATGTAACGTATCAATAATTGTTAAGTTTAAAAGGACTAAGCAAGTCCATCAGGCTGGATTCAACAAGGACTCACCATATGTTATAACAGAGGTCAGTTAACTGCTAAAATACAAACACAACAAAAGTATGAAAAATTAATACTCTGAAAACCCTTAAGCTGGTGCAAGCAAAAGCTGTGCTGTCATGTGAAATGTCACACCACATTTTGTCTGTTTTCAGTGATACCTTACCAGCTCAGAAAAGCTCTCATAAATCTAAGCTTTGAGCCCAGACAAAGGATAATACCTGGGGAAGGTATTGCCGCAACATAGAGAATGATTGACAAAGCAAATAATTGCTAGTGTGTATTTCTCAGAATCCGATTTTAATAACTATTTTCACTTAACCTTTGACCTCCAGAAAAAGCTGAACTTGAATTGTCTTTCTCTTAGTTTTACTTGATTTACATGTGAAGTTGCATTGCTTTTTATAAAGCTAGTGTGATTTATCTATATATTTCATTTCTAAAAACTGAAATGAACTGATCCAAAATGAAATATGCCCAAAATTAATAACTAAAATGAAAATATTCAAGGCAAAGATTCTTAAGATAAATACAGACTTTTCCTCAACCACAAAAAAAAAAAATACTATATCCCAAACCAAACATGTGCATAAGAACAGCCTCAACATATGAGAGAAGGGGAATTATAAAACTTAGAGAAACCAAAAAATTATTCACATTTAGGTTTATTTATTTATTTACCTCCTGGTTTTTCAGGACAAGGTTTCCTGCATAGCTCTGGATGTCCTGGAACTACAGACAAGGCTTGCCTTAAACTCAGATATATGCCTACCTCTGTCTCCTAAAAGCTGGGATTAAAAGAGTGCACTACCACGCACAACATATTTGGGGGGTTTTAATGCACGTCTCCTAGTAACTAATTGAGTAACATTGAAAAATAATGTTTATAAGAGCTAAACAACACAGCCAACCATATAAATTATGATGGAGGTAGATTCCAGATGGCAGCTAGTACAAGCACCAGCACAGGGCCGCAGGATACTACAGGACACTACACAGGCTAGGGGGCTAGGGTAGCAGAGGATGAGCCTGGAGGGTACACAGTATCTCTGGAAAAACGAACAAGCAAACGGCAGGTCTTATAGGAAGATGCTCTTAAAATTCCATGGTATTATGGAATTCAAAAACATGGGAGAACCTGCCTCATCCTGTCATCTCGGCCCACCTAGGCCCAACTGTAGCATGGAGCCACAGCTACTACCGCTATCCATGCTGCTTGCTCTGCTGCATGGAGAGAAGCATGAGCTGCAGAGCTGGCCACAGGCTGCAGTCACAATGGTCTTGCCGAGGGTCAGGAGGTATGCAGCAGCCTGGAGCTCCTGCAGGCACTCTCCGTAACAAATAGATTGTGATCAACAGCAGGCTGACCAAGATGAAAATCAGTTCATTTTTCTGAACTGAGTTTCCTCAAGGGACTTCCATGGTCTGTGCTGCAGAGGGATCAAGGATAATGCCCGTTGACTTTGTCACTGAGGGAGATCTGGATGACGTCAAGGTTGTGCGTGTTGATGTCCCAGAAGCCATGTTGAGGTCCAGAAAGCTTTAAAGGGTCTTCAGATACCTAGATATTTGTCCCATAACATACGAAAAGAAAAATAGGAATGAATGATAAACCTAAAAGTAAAAGCTCAAAGTAAAATCTTTACAAGAATGTATAGAGGAAAATACTCATAACAGTGGCATAGACAGAGATTTTAGGTAAAAAGTATAAACCACAAAAGGCAAAGAGGCAAAATTGACTTACTAAGATCCTAAATCCTGTTCTTTTTTTTAGTTGATTACTTTTTTATTTCTTTATTTTATTAGATGTTTTCTTTATTTACAGTATCTCCTTTCCCAGGTTCCTCTCCAAAAGAAAAAAGAAAAAGAAAATAAAATAAGAAAAAAATAAAATAAAATAAAAACCCCAAAACTAAAACAATCCCCTGTTCCCTCCCCCCTCCGCCTGCTCATTACCCCACCCTCTCCCACTTTCTGGCCCTAGCATTCCCCTACATTGGGGCATAGAAACTTCACAGGGCCACGGTTGTCTCCTCCCATTGATGACCAACTTGGCCATCCTCTGCTATACACATGCTGCTGGAGCCATGAGTCTCCCCATGTGTACTCTTTGGTTGGAGTTTTAGTCCCTGGGAGCTCTGAACGTACTGGTTAGTTCATATTGTTGTTCGTGCTAAGGGACTGCAAACCCTTCAGCTCCTTGGGTCCTTTCTCTAGCTCCTTCATTGGGGGACCCTGTACTCACTCCAATGGATGGCTGTGAGCCTCTACTTCTGTATTAGTCAGGTACTGTCAGAGTCTCTCCAGAGACAGCTATATCAGGCCCCCTGTCAGCCAGCACTTGTTGATATCCACAACAGTGTCTCGATTTGATGATTGAATATGGGAAGGATTCCCAGGTGGAGCAATCTCTGGATTGTTCTTCCTTCAGTCTCTGCTCCATAGTTTGTCTCTGAAAATCCTTCCATGGGTATTTTGTTCCCCCTTTTAAGAAGGAACGAAGTATGCACACTTTGGTCTTCCTTCTTCTTGAGTTTCTTGTGGTTTGTGGATTGTACTTTGTGTATTCCAATCTTCTAGGCTAATAACCACTTATCAGAGAATGCATACCATGTGTGTTCTTTTGTGATTGGATTACCTCACTTAGGAAGATATTCTCCTGTTCTTTAGAGGATACCAACAAGGATATTGAAAGGTAAACCAGAGAAATACAGAAAATATGTACAATACATATATCTAATATTGAAGACCTTGGTATCTAAAATATGTAAGTAGTTTTTACATCTAAATTACTACATACAACCCAACTAAAAGTGGGCAAAATATTTCAATATTCAAATAAAATATCTCATAGTATTTTATTAATATATTCTAGTTATGAGAGTGCAAAATACAATTACATATCCACTAGAATAGTAAAAATATAAAAAATAAAATAAAACAATACCTGAGCTATAGAACACAATATGCTGTGACTGGGAACATACTATAATACAATTATTTGGAGAAAAAAAAATTTCTATGATGAATTTTCACATAATGCTTATAATCACAAATGCATTGCACCATGGTTCCGTATGAATAATTTCAACTCAATTTTATAGTGTATTGGTTACTTGGTATTTTATTTTGTGATTGAATGATACTTTATGTAATTTAGCTTATTCTGTTACACATTTGTAGTTTCCCTCTATTGCACACAAACCAGTAGTATGTGTGGAGACACACACCTATACATATATTTAGTTGTTTCATAGTGATGCATCTCTGGATGTGGAATATATGAGTCAATAGGGTGCACATATTAAATGAATACATATTTAAGTTTGAGATGTATCAGTTAACCTCATTGTTGATTTGAATGTCTAGTTTATACTTCTGAAATTAGTATGTGAATACTAATTTATTTCTAAACTCTTTAATTCTTGGGTAAAACTGATTACCAAATTGTCTTAATCTAAAAGCAAAATCTGACAGTTATAAAACTAAGCAATTTTTGTTTTTTGTCTACTACTGAAATTAATTGCCTTCATATTTATTGATTATATTCAGATTTTATTACATTTACTACCTAATTCCTCATTGGCATTTGCCTTTATTTCTGATAAACAACACCTGTTCATTTATTACTATCTTCAACCCATACCCTCTCATATGAATTTAAAATATATTCTCCAGGTAAGAAGCTTTTGTGTATGTGTGTGTGTGTGTTTGTCTGCTATAGCAATATATTGCAAATTTATGAAAGATAATTTATCTTTTTCATTCCCTGTTTCTAATGTGATTCATAAAAATATTTCTTAACTCTAATATTAAATTGAATTTTCTTCTAGGTATATATTTCCAATTACTTATAATCTTTCTCACTGCATCTTAAGTATCAACAATATAAACTGATTCTCAAGTAGATTCCAAAATAATTCCTTGCCTAGCTTTCATATATCAATATCACAGTTTATCAGTATAATCTCAAATCTTTATATAGTATTGCTATTATTACTTTTAGTTTTAATGGTTCTAATTGTTGTATCATATGTGTTTATCTTCAAAACATAATTTTGTAGAGCATTACTGACACAGTATTTACCATAAAGCTATATAATAGTATAACTGAACTCTGACATTTACAGAGTTCTAAATTTCCTCTGTAACAGACAAATCAGAAAATAAGTAAAATGTAAGAAGTACATAGAACTCTCAGTTATTAAACTCTATTAAAAATTAATTAAAATTTACTTAAGATAGCTATTCACACTGCTTCAATTATTTCAACCTTAGAATTATGTTTTAATTTCAAAAATATTTTTGTAATGTGTCTTATTGAGAGTATGTTTATAAAATTTGCTCTTTTATCTAAATGTAGTTTATCTATTTAGTAACTTGAATTTGGACTGATTGATAGTTGTGAAAGTAGTTCTGAAAATGACTTGCCAAGTTTATTCTAAGAAATTTATATTATTCAGTAATGCTGTTGACTGAAATAAGTTTTAACATACAAAAAAGTATTTATTTTGTTACATGCTCTTTTTTCTTACTGTTCATTATAAAACTATTGTTTTCTTATAACTGCATCTTCCCCATCCTAGATATATAAGCTAAAGTCATAAGAGTAGCATTTTTTAATTCTTTAATCTTTTTTTGCAGTCCAGTCTTTTTCCTCTCCTGGTCCACCCCCTGACGGTTGCTCATCCCATAACTCCTTCCCCCCAAACTATCCATCTCCCAAAGGATGTCCCAGCCCTCACTCCCACCCCACAGTCCTCCCTACATCCTGGGATCTTAAGTCTCTTGAAGGTTAGGTGCATCTTCTCTCACTGAATCAAGACCAGGCAGTCCTGTGCTGTATAATACACTTCAAAAATATCTATCTTGATGTCTTTAAATTTCAGTCTTAAAAACTGTGAATGAGAAATCCTTAAGTATTTTTCTATTGCTCAAAACTTTGATATTCAAATATATAATGATGATGGCCTGAATATTTTGTGTGTTCATCTCCCTGTCGATTGGTACAGTTTTGTCTATTCTATTGTTTTTTTTTAATGGATTTCTAGGCGTAGACATAATTAGCACATGATATGTAAAGTGCATGGCCCAATGAATGACAGCATAGGAATGCACTGGTTTCCCAACTCCATTATTCTCACTTAAGTCATTGTAGCTTATTTTGAGCCACCCTTGAATGTATGTAGTCCCATATATTGGCCACTCTCCTCTAACGCAATGTCTTTGAAGTTCATCTTTTTTGATGTATCATTTATTTTTGTGTTCTCTATAGCTTTCATAATCATTGCTTTGTACTATGTATATATCAGAAACTTCTGTTTGTAGCTTTAGTGACAGGCATGTGGATTGATTCTAGTTTGAGGTCTTATGAATAAAGATGACATAATTGTTTCTGTAAAGAAAAAAAGAGCAGCATTGTTATTGTAGTCACAGTGGTTTCTCAATCCTGTGTCATTGTCCCTGTAAGAAGCACAGTGGTGGGGAGGTAGGACAGGCAACGCTTACCTCAAATAAGCAAGTTGCTTCAGCCAAGACTTATTGGATTCTGACAGAGAATTGCCTTAAAATCAAAAGGCTATTCTTAACACAATATACACATATGAAAAGAAAAAGTTCTCAATACCTTGCCATAGATGTTAATGGATTTGAACATGAGATCCAAGGCCTGTTGTTGAAACTTTTACTAGCTCTGCCATAGAGGGTGATCTCCCTACCAGCAGACATGCAGATGTCCACTCACCAGAGCTCGAGTCCTCTTAGGCACTGTGTTTCTTTGCTTTGAATTTTAAATTTTCTATTGTGTGTGAAATATATGCTATTTTGCTTAGTCTATGCCAGATGTTGAACTTCTCTTTCTACTTTTCCAGTCCTGAGTTGGTCATCTTCTTGGTTCCAATAGTTACCACCTGTTAGGTTTGAAACCCAGGACAAATGGCTGAGGTGCCTATTAATAATCAAAACAGTGGCTGGCTGCCAGCTTCTCCCTGCATTCTTTAGTCCTTACCTGTTATAGGGCCCTTCTGGCTGGCATACCCTTCCCCCTAACCTAAACTTTTCTAAACCAGGGGCTGGGCTGCCTTCTCCTAGCTGTCCGTCTCTATATAGTCCAGCCATTTTGATTACCGGGCTCTTCTTCTACTTTCTTAGCCAGTCTTCCGGCCCAGGATATTGCTCTTGGTCCGAAGCTGCTGTCCCCTCTTCTCCACTCCCAACCCCCTCCGTGCCACCCCCCTCCACTAAATGGCTTATGTAGCCACTCTGGACTCTGGCAAGTCCCTGTCTCCGGCTACGCTCCCATTTTATCTACAGTAAGCCGTCTCCACCATAGCTAGGATCTGCCATGTCCTTTCCTTTTCATTTCTTTTTTCATTTTCCACCTCCATTATTCCCACTTAATAGTCAAGAACACCTAAGTACAAAGATGAAATAACTGCCCCAAGACAATGTAGATAATGTGTGAACCTTTGTGTGCAATCCCAGATTTGGTTGTAACCAAATCCCGTACCTTTGTGCTATAACTTGGTTTCTTAAAATATCCCCCTGTCTCTGTCCTAACAAGTCTTTTTCACCTTCTCTTTCCCCAAACATGCAGGCCCATAACCAAGGTGTAGACTAAGAAGTGGAGTCATGCTTCACACGGCTATACCATGCTGGCAGCCATTCCTGGGTCTGGCTATGGTGTTACTCTTCATGGGATCCACCATTGGCTGTCCTGCTCGCTGCGAGTGCTCCGCCCAGAACAAATCTGTTAGCTGCCACAGAAGACGCTTGCTCGCGATCCCAGAAGGCATTCCCATTGAGACCAAAATCTTGGACCTAAGCAAAAATCGACTAAAGAGCATAAACCCGGAAGAATTCATCTCATATCCTCTGTTGGAGGAGATAGACTTGAGCGACAACATCATCGCCAATGTAGAGCCCGGGGCATTTAACAACCTCTTTAACCTACGTTCCCTCCGCCTCAAAGGCAATCGCCTTAAGTTGGTCCCTTTAGGAGTATTCACAGGACTGTCCAACCTCACCAAGCTTGACATTAGTGAGAATAAGATTGTCATTTTGCTGGACTACATGTTCCAGGATCTGCATAACCTGAAGTCTCTAGAAGTGGGGGACAATGATTTGGTTTATATATCGCACAGGGCCTTCAGCGGACTACTTAGCTTGGAGCAGCTCACCCTGGAGAAGTGCAACTTGACAGCAGTACCAACAGAAGCCCTCTCTCATCTCCGCAGCCTCATCACCCTGCATCTGAAGCATCTCAATATCAACAATATGCCTGTGTATGCCTTTAAAAGATTGTTCCACCTAAAAAACCTAGAGATCGACTACTGGCCTTTGTTGGATTTGATGCCCGCCAATAGCCTCTATGGTCTCAACCTCACGTCCCTTTCAATCACCAACACCAACCTATCCACTGTCCCCTTCCTCGCCTTTAAACACCTTGTATACCTGACCCACCTAAACCTCTCCTACAATCCCATCAGCACTATTGAAGCAGGCATGTTCTCTGACCTGATCCGCCTACAGGAGCTTCATATAGTGGGGGCCCAGCTCCGCACTATTGAGCCTCACTCCTTCCAAGGGCTCCGCTTCCTCCGTGTGCTCAATGTATCTCAGAACCTGCTGGAAACATTGGAAGAGAATGTTTTCTCCTCCCCTAGGGCTTTGGAGGTCCTGAGCATTAACAACAACCCACTAGCCTGTGACTGCCGACTCCTCTGGCTCCTTCAGCGACAGCCTACCCTGCAGTTTGGGGGTCAGCAACCCATGTGTGCCGGGCCAGACACCATCCGTGAGAGGTCATTTAAGGATTTCCATAGCACTGCTCTTTCTTTTTATTTTACCTGTAAAAAACCCAAAATCCGTGAAAAGAAGTTACAGCATCTACTCGTGGACGAAGGGCAGACGGTCCAGCTGGAGTGCAACGCTGATGGCGACCCACAGCCCGTGATTTCCTGGGTGACACCTCGAAGGCGTTTTATCACCACCAAGTCCAACGGAAGGGCCACTGTGTTGGGTGATGGCACCTTGGAAATCCGCTTCGCCCAGGATCAAGACAGTGGGATGTATGTTTGCATCGCTAGCAATGCTGCTGGGAATGATACCTTCACAGCGTCTCTCACTGTGAAGGGATTCACTTCAGACCGCTTTCTTTACGCAAACAGGACCCCTATGTACATGACTGACGCCAACGACACCATTTCCAACGGCACTAATGCCAATACTTTCTCCCTGGACCTTAAAACAATACTGGTATCTACAGCCATGGGCTGTTTCACATTCCTGGGAGTGGTTTTATTTTGTTTTCTCCTTCTTTTTGTGTGGAGCCGAGGAAAAGGCAAGCATAAAAACAGCATTGACCTTGAGTATGTGCCCCGAAAAAACAATGGTGCTGTTGTGGAAGGGGAGGTGGCTGGACCCAGGAGGTTCAACATGAAAATGATCTAAGGGCCCACCACGCTCTACTGTCTCTGTGTTACTGTTGGTCATGAGTAAGACGTCTGATAGAGTGAATGGATCACAAGGTTATCAGGCAGCTTCACGCAGCTGCCCCTGTGTCAAAGCAGGATCCATGGAAGCAGGAGGACTTCTCATGGAGACTGGCTGATTAGAGGCAGGCAGGCATGTGTCAGAGCCCTTCACACAGTGGGATACTAATTGTTTGCATTGCAAATATTGGCATTCTGGGGATCTCAGTAATGAACCTGAACCTTTGGCTCATGCTGATGGACAATAATTCAACATTTTCTACCACTGCAAAACTAAAAGAAAAAAAATTTAAAAAGAACAACCTACAGTGTAGGATTTACATATTAAAAAAGACACATTTGTCTAAAACATACTCTACAGTAAAATTTGTATTTATTATCATTTGTTAAAACCTTGCATCATACAATACTGTTGGTTCAGCACCAAAAAGAGATCAATATATTCTTTTTTGAAACATATATGCTGTATATGTTTTAAAGCAATATGAATGAGAGGTTGTGCTTTTAGTTACTCACCAGTATAGATCCAAGTGTGATCTCACCTTCCTCTTACCTGCAGATAAACCTGAGAATAGATCCCTGGAATAATAGGCAGAGATGTGTTGAGATGTGTATGTCTGATGTAGGATGCCAAGAAACAAGACCCAAGTCAAAACTGCTCAACTCTGTTAACTTCTGTTACTATAAATAAAGGCATGTGCCTAGTTTTGATACAGAATGGAATATTTTTTATACGTACACTACCAACTTGGACCAGTTTACTGTAACAGAAGCCCTTGGTTTCTCCAGAAGGTGGTACATCACTAGATGTACCTGTAGAATGCAAGGTAGGTGTCACTCATAAAAGTAATCCATGTAGCTACTGCTTAGTTTTGCTTTCACCAGTCACTGCTAATGGGTTAATGACCAATGGAAAAGAGAATATTGATTATATAGAATTATTTGGCAATATTCACCAATAGCTAATATAAATAATTGTTGTCTAAAAGCTCTCTGAATACGGAGGTTTCAGAAGTCAATAGGAAGCAGGGTGAGACAAGAGCATCACAGCAGGGATTCAGCCAATGATCTCTTCCAAATGTGGCAGCTGTCTGCCAGAGGGCTGCCAATCAAAGGGAACGCACAGCACATGACATCCCAACATCTACTCAAGTACTATATACACAGTAGGACCACAATTAGGCAACTTCAGGGTAATTCCCTGATCCCTGATCAAGATTTTTAGTTTCATATTGAAGACTATATTGCATAGACAAGAGGAATATGTTTTGTGTGAAGTAGTGAAAGAAAAACCAATATAGATCTAAAAAAAAATGATGTTTTGTTCCTTGACTGGGAAAGAGCTAAGCTTATAGTTCTACAACTATGTAATGCTGTGCCGATTCTTTTGCCTTCTTGGCCTGAGCACATTTGCCTAATTAAGCTGATATTAATGTTTCCACTGCAAACAAAACCAGAAAAAAAGAAGAGAAAGGAAAAAAAATAGCATTATTATCTAAAGTGGCCTGACTTAAGGAAGCATAATTCCATTTGGCTGAGTCCTGCATAACGTTCAAACCATACATCCATATGGCCTGAAAATACTGGATGCAGACTATATTCCTGAAATGGCATGTATCTAATCAACATAAGCAGTTTCTATAATTTTCACATTTTGAGAGGATATTACGGAAGATCTCCTTTGTGTTCTGTTGTAAGATATATGGAAGGATCCTGGGATTTCTAACTTTTAGTATTGTGGGTCTGACCCTCAAAAGCCTAACTTCATAAAATATTTGAAAATATGAAGAACTTCAGCACTATTAAATTGGCCTTTATTTCTAAAAGTTTCACAGATTGTTTTGCATACTGGGTGGCAATACATCTAAACCCATTTCTCCTTTACCAGTGAGTAGGAAATGAGTGTGTATTTGTGTGTGTGTGTGTGTATGTGTGTGTGTGTGTGTGTGTGTGTGTGAGTGAGTGTGTGTGTTTAAGATTGAATAATTGCTGGCTTGAGCTAGATTTCATTTAATTATCCTACTGATTATCACAAATATTTACAAATTCAGTTGTTAGACTAATTCATTTGTAGCAATTTGTATCAACCTAAGTTAAATTCTATCAAAATTTCCAATTCTTAAAAAAATTAAATGCTATGTTCTTACAAATAAGAAAGTTAAAGTGGAAAGGTAGAGTTACAAAAGAAAATCTACTTCCTTTTAATTTTCAAACACATTAAAAAAACATGTACTGGACATATTGTGTGTGTGTATGTATATTAGAGAGAGAGAGAGAGAGAGAGAGAGAGAGAACGAGAAGGGGGTGAACTATTGACCTAAAAGAGGGTTTTATTATTTCACTATTTTCTGGCAAAAATCATAAAAGTTAACTAAAAGCCTTCTGAGAAAAACGAAATTTGATTTAAGTTAAAGGAGGAAATATTTAGTTTAAAGATTTCAAAGGTTTGTATGTGATTCTGTCAAAAGAAGAGAGATTCTGTACTCTTGGGGATTTATCCTCTGACCCATAGAATACTTAAGATACTACTAAACAACCTTCCAAAATGAAGCCCCAGTAACTAATACATTGAACAAATGGTGGATTCTATAGCCTGAACTTACAAGTTCAAAAAAAATCTATGTAATTCTAATAAAACCTTTGAAAAGTCCCATTTTTAAAATATTTCATTCTAGGATTTTTTCTTATGTGTTTTAAGCATGAAGTATCCCTTTTCCTACTTAACTTTTATCATTTCCCCAAACTGGAGTTCCATATTATCTCCCAAGTGGTCAGCTTTAGAACAATGCCCCTCCAAAATGTTCTTAACCCAATGTTTTTAGTATGAGTATAATTATTATAATAACAGTTCAGACCATGATAGCATATTTAGCAGATTTTTCCAAGAGAATTGGCAACTTTTGCATAAAGCAGTATACTAAAAGATTTATTTAAAAAATGAATGGGCATCTAACTTCCCATTTCCTCACTGTTGGTACTTCTCATTGGGATTTGCCTAGCTCTGGAATTCCACTGACCACAACCCTGGGGCTTTTCTTTACAGTTTTACAAAAGGATTGCATGATTTTTTTTCTTTATGGTCACTTCTCTGTTCGGTTAAGCAAGACCATTGTAAAGAATAACTGGTCAGACCAGTCAGTATTCTGGCCCACTTGTCCCTTTGGACACTCCATCTCTGAGTTCCATCTGTGACGAGAGGTCCTTAATGTGTCCTATGAAGAAACACAACTATTTGACTCAGCATGCTGTTTTTACTTGACCAATAGTCTGTATTTAGTAAGCATTTTCAAAGAACCACTTACTCTTTCTAGCATTTAATGTAAGAAAATTTCCTGGCTAGAGCCCTAATCCTCTGTTTATTCATCTACCAAATATTGGTAAGCAAATTCCTAGAATCAGATAACTAACTTAGCCAAAAAATAAGGGGGATTGGTGTGCTGGTAAGCAATTTCTCCTTTACAGAAATCCTTGTTTTATTTTCTTTTCCAGCCGCTTTTCATTTCCACAGCCTCTGTAATCACGTACTTTTCAAGTATTTTCAAATTCTGAACATACAATACAGCTAAGCTTCCACATTCATAGGGGCATTTGTGAAAACTAGGCTTGGTCGGCCTCCTTGGTAATTTTGCTTATCAACAACAACAGCTCTCTTCAGTACAAACATTCAGAATTTGTTCTTTTCTCGTTGTCCTGTCAAAGAATTTGTTCTTGGTTCACGTAGGAAGTTCAAGGGTCACAATCCTCTATGGCTCTTTAAAAGGGATTATTTAAATCTCATCTCCACTGAAGCCTGCCTTGTGTCACATTCCATTCCTGCAGTAGGAACAGATATATTTCTGTATGAGAGGCATAGAAAAGAGAGGGTGTGATCCTAGAGAAGTAAAATTGCATAGAGCCCCATGTAAATTAACTTTTACTTACAGGGTCTTTCTTCATCTCTCTGTCAAAGCATTTCTTTTATCTTCAGGGGCTGTGCACAGAACTGTGAAACAACACAGAATGTGTCTTGAGGCTCTGTAGAAAAGAAAAAATAGATCATTTTCAACTGAGAAGACTCAAACCTGACAGAAAAGACATCAAGAATTTAAAGAAAGGCTGGAGGGAGACACAGGATCTATTTAAATTCTATTTGCTTTATTGCTCATTTTTATAGTTCTCTCCCGACCAAAGAAGAATCAGTGATTGTGCTTCTGTTTAAACTTTCATGGCTTCTTAGGTTCTTTCTCTGAGTCCTGGCCATCTGTAGGTTGCAACATGGGGTTGCAAATGTGGGGTGTGAACCAAGTTAAAGAAAACATCAACAACAACAAAACAACAAAGCAAAACAACAGCAGTCCACTGAGACCAAAGCCATTCATTCTATTTGGTATTTAGAGTAAAGATGTATCATTTTAATTGCTGAAATGATCATTTCCTTGTAGAATAATATATCATAGGATCAGTTATTTCCATTGACTTTTCTCTATTCAACCCCTTTGGTCTAATACCCATGATTGTTTTTAATGATTTTTTTTTTTACATTATTCTGCCTTGATAGAAAAAAGTGGGCAATAAAATATCATTTGACATTGGCTTTTTAAGTTTTTTATTTGGATAGATGAGAGAAGGTGTATCTTGGTACCTAGCAAACACTTGATATGGATCTCTCTCCATTTCTACTTTCAAAGGCCATTCCCATGACAGCCTCCTCACATGTGAACCAGCAAAACTATGATTACTAGGCAAAGAACTCCTCCCAACATAGGCCATCGAGAGGAGAGATGAGTGTTTATTTGCTGTGGTCTTTGACTAAGTTGGAACCTGGAGCCTATATCTATGCTTACACAGTTAGCTAAGAAATGATGCCATAAGTAAATAATTAATGATATATTTTTTTCAATATGAAATTACCTTGTCCACTTAGAGAGCAGTTTATGTGTAGCTGTGTGTTTCCTCCAGAAGTGGGCAGGAGACTGGAACTGCTCATCTACAGTCAGCTTCTCAACAGATAGCCAAGATGAAGCCCTAGTGACAGAAACAACCAAAACAACCAAAAACGTGCTTAAAATGCATGAAGGCTTAAAGCACAATGTAGACAGATGCTGCTCCTTCTAAATATAGGAATCTGACCAAGATAAGTTCAGGTGATCTTTAGATTTCTATCCTTCATTTCGCCTCAATAGCCCTCCTCCCACACTCCAAGTTCCCTGCTAGACATCCAGAATGGAAAAATGAGGAAGCAGCAGTGTGTGCAGTAGGTACCCTACTATAATGAACTAGATCCCAAGGTTCCCTGGGCCAGCAGTGGTGATAGTTCAGCCAGGATCAAGTTCTATATTTTACTCTGTGCACACCTACCTGTTGGTAAAGTTTAAATCAGGCACAGTGAATGTTTAACAACAATAATAATAAGCTAGAAAAACAATCGTAGTATATTTTTATTTCCATTTGGATGTTGACCACTGGTAGTAAGTCTACAGGCAGCAAAAAGCCTGCACAATCTCTTAGGTTCCTGTCTCCTTTGTGGAGGCCACGACTGAAATGATAGCCCCTTCTGCACTTGCTTATCCATCACTGCCACCTGTAAGTTACTGCTGTGCCTCATCAATGAAGGCTCTCTCCAGAGAGGAATCTTCTTTCATTAGATGTCAGAAATTCTTGTGTAATTGTTCAACTGGAAATGGCCTCAAAGAAAAAAGAAAGAGGAGATAGGAACCCTCCAGTCTTTCTCACATAACACTTTAGAAGTTAAGGCTTCCCATTCACATAGTCTCAATCCGACAGCAATCTGGAGGTTGGATTATTCTCTCTCCCCCTCGCCCTTTCTTCCCCCACCCCTCCTAGAAACAAGTGGGCTACTATAAAGCCATCTTTAAATAGAACACTTTATATATAGCCTGAGCAAAAAGAAACGACCTGGTATAATCAGGAGAACACTTAACACTTTAAGAAAGGCTCTATCTGTAATATGCTTAAATGCTTTAGAAAAAGAACAAGACTGCCACTGTTTTGTGCATTGGTTAACTACATTTTAATTCCAGTGCAGTTCAAAAGATAACTGCCCATACTGAAAATGGACCTAAGAATTTTGTTCCTGACCCAGAAGGGCCCAAAGAGCAGACATTGTCTGCATGTTAGCTTTCTTTATAGTTCTGCATGCCTCCCGTTTGAAATTGCTTTATCATCCTTATTCTACACTGCAAAATCATTGACAAAAGCTATGAGTCGTATGTCAAGAAATAATAATGAGATGGACGATTCAGCACAGCTTTGGGGAAATGGTTCCCATTCCCTACAGCAGTATGTCCATGCACACCCTCACCTGTGTGTACATATCCATGGGACAAGACAAGTGGAACTGAGTTGTAAGAAAAATACAGACTGTGTAGTGGATATTTGAAAGGAGACCTCCTCCTTTCTTCCCCAGCTATAAAATCAGGTACTCCATGTCTACCTGGGCCATTTATACCCAGTGTTCTTGTCTTCATAAGCTGTATCCATGAAGTAGAAAATGGCCCACCTCATAATCAAAGGGAAAGCTGCCGATTGTATATATGGAGAGGGTAGCTTTTTTAAGTATTTAAAATATAACTGTTTAAAAAGGGAGTAAGCTTGAACAAGAGAAAGAAAAATGAAACAATTTACAACTGCATTTCCCCTTAATGTGTGGTTTTGGTTTTGGTTTTGGTTTTTATTAAAGCCTGACTAAGGAACTGTACCATGATTGTATATTACTAACCAGGAACCTAACTTTTTTTTTTTCAAGAAGCCTCAAAGTATGGGGGGTTTTTTGTTGGGTTTTTTTTTTTTTTTGGTTGTTTGGGTTTTTGTTTGTTTGTTTGTTTTGTTTTCAAGACAGGGTTTCTCTGTGTTGTCCTGGCTGTCCTGGTACTCACTCTGTAGACCAGGCTGGCCTCGAACTCAGAAATCCACCTGCCTCTGCCTCCCAAGTGCTGGGATTAAAGGTGTGCGCTTGTTTTTGTTCTTAAAGGAAATTTAAAATAATGCTAAAGACAAAAGGATCTTCATTTAGATTTGTGTATTGTTAACTATTATTAATGGGTAATTATCATGGGTGCATTGGGTTTTCTACATGTAAAAATAAGTTAATATGAAATAAGTAAGAAAATATGTTCTGTTTGCTGAAGAAAAGGGCTTATGCATATAATAGCTCAGTTAAATCTGTTCTGGTATTATTTTAAAAATTATATATATATATATATATTATATATTACATATATATTATATATTACATATATATTATATATATATATATATAATTTTTAAAAAAGCAATTTGAATTATCTGGGAAATACTTTATTCTTGGGAGAGGTAGGTTATAGGAACTTCACAAGCAACATAAGACTTGGAAAGATCGTTAGTATCAGACAGAGAAAGGAGTCTGTTCAACTATGAAGGAATGTTCATATCTGATTGAATGTTCTTCTGATGATAGAATGATTATGCCCCACAGAGCGGCCAGGCTGTCAGGTTTTCTAATCTTAAATATTACTAAGGGGTCATGTGCTGATCAGCTGGACACTGAAATCCATACGATCAGCCATACTGTAAAGATATTACACTTTAGTGAACATAAGTCCTGCATTGCTTACAAAATTGTCAAAATCATTTGACATTTAAGCATCCAGAAAGCTATACCTACAACAGCATCATCTGGTTTTTTTTTTCTAAGCCTTTGCTCACTTGGATTTTCATAATCAAAAATATATTGTACAGTAAAAAAAAATGCACAAAATAATAAGTTAAAAAGACTCTGGTATCTAATTATACTGCTAATAGAAAAAAAGAGAATTTTTTCTAGTGTTAAGGAGAGAACATATTGAAAATTCTTCTTGAGCAATCTTACTGACAAATGTATGTCCTTTGGTTGCATACCTTCAGGAATAGACTTACAGAGACAGGCTCGGGTAGCTGTCCTGCTGTGGCATTGTGTTCACCCTATGTTGCTCATTTTATGACGTCCAGGATGTCATATTGACAGAAACAATAAAGCTTAGACTCACTGCCAGGCCACTGCAAATGCAAAAATTCTGTGGCTGCAAAAGAAAACCATAGTTAACTACTCTTTAACTTCAAAATGGAAAGCTTGCCATGTGATTTCTTTATCCTTGAAGAATTTTTTCTTAGGACTGCCAGAGCTGGTCAGACAATAGTCACAGCTATCACAGTATCACTTTGTACAACAAAAACAAAAACCCACTTCCCACAGCATGGTTGTCCAGGGAACACCATCCAGGATATGATAAACCTACTGCTTCAGAACTTGCTCTTAGGCATTGAGCAAGCTATGTGGCCGTGAAAGCTAGTTACTAAATTCACTGCAAACTGATTTTGAATGCAGTTACTGGCTGCTCACCCCATACTTCTAAGGAATCTCTGGTTATGTACTATGTCATAAACTAGAAGTTCATCATGTTTGTGTTTCTGTTTTCACTCTCACTTCCCATTCTCACTCCTGAGGATATTGCTCTGTTTTTGTTAATTCTATATCATGATACAATGGGAATAAAAGTTATGAGAGCCTACCTATGTCCTTTAAGGTAGATAAGCCTATTCCATGACCCTAAATTATTTTCTTAATTATTCATTGTCAGACCCAAAGCAGAGCATAAAGATAAATGTAAAAGAAAGCCAAGTTAAGGAAACAGTGATGACAACTTGAGGGCAAATCCACCTCACATTTCCCCACTCACTGTTGGAAACCTGAAAACACTAGCTTCAAGGGCTTGCCACTCCGTGCCTTCCATCAACTGTTACAAATAACTCAATTCAAAAACTATAAACCCTTGTCAAAAGCCTTGCATTGGTAAGGAAGTCCCTTGTTACAGCTACACAGCCCTTGCTTCTTTCCATAATACTCTGAATAGGATAAACTGGAACATACCAAAAAATTTCTCTAAATAGCACATGAATTTTAAAATCAATTAATACACACTCACACACACATGCATACACACACACACACCAATATTACTAGGTACCATTTCACACAAAAAGAGGAAGAAAAAGAAAGAAAGAAAGAAAGAAAGAAAGAAAGAAAGAAAGAAAGAAAAAAGAGAGAAAGAAAAAGAAATGGTACCTTAAAGATTATGTCCTGCCTGAAGAGTGCCCTTATCTTATTTGAGCACCAATAAATATAATTAAAATGAGAATCTTCCAGGAGTGACAGTCTGAAATTTGAAGCACATGTCACTAGGTAGTGCATGTCCTGACAGAAAGACCCTAAATCTTGCATGCAATTGCAAAATAGGGATTTATTGTCACATTAGGAGACAAATCTGTTTACCAGCTATCCCTCCAAGGCAGAAGTAACATTTATGTGAACTTTTCTCTAACTGCAGCCTCAATGGGCATATTATTCCTCACCACAAGAGATCAAGATGCTAGTACCATAGCACAGAGGCAGTTCACTATTTCTAATCTACTCCTTTAGCCATTGGCTGTTAGCTGCATATACAAAAGAAAAATAGTTTGCATCCATTACATACATACAAAGTTCCCATGAAAGTTAAATATTTCTTTAAACACACACATGAGTTCAGTGAGGAGAGGGAGAAAGAAGAGAAGAAGAGAGAAGAGGGGAGGGCAGAGGAGGAGAGGAGAGGAGAAGAGAGAGAGAGTGGGAGAGGGAGGGGGAGAGAGAGAGAGAGAGAGAGAGCACTATATAGATTTCCTTAAAGCTCCCACTCTGTCAGTTCAAACACCCTGTTGGGAATTAACCCACTAATCCCAGAACAAACATGTAATATGAAGAGATTACAGGGTCAGCCCCACGACCTTGATTTATATAATCTCTTTCATTTTAACAACACCCGAAGAATCCAGTTGCCTGTGCTTCAGTGGCCTCGAGAGTCCTCCTTGGCACTGACATAAGAATTTGCTGATATTATGCAGGACTAGATTCAATATAAAGCACATTTTGCCCAGAGTCCTCTGAAATGAATAAATGGGTTCAGAGAAATGGAAAATAACTGGAAACTGTCTCCTAGCTGGTGAGGAGAGATAACAGTAGTTCACTGTTTAGGCAGTTCAGCGTCTTCCCAGAACAGCACTTGTAAACTGAGCGGTGCAAACCTTTCGACGAAAGTCTTGAGTGAATAAGCAGATGTAGGAGACTCGAACTACAGAAGAAAACCAATATAGCATTGTGAACGCTACACCGCCTCTAACCGCAGCACTCACTGTTTAGATTCCATATTAAAAAAAAAAAAATTCGTATTAAAAACAATCTCAATTTTTGTTATATTTATTTTCTTTCAAATACTGCCAATATTAGCTCAGATTCTCACAGAACATTCAGGAAACTACTTAATTCCTTCTTTTCTTTGATTGGCTACCACAACCTTTTGTTTGATTGGCTTTCGCCGCCTTCTGTTTTAAGAAATGTAGAAAATTTAATTTCACACTCTCCAAGCAGAATCTCCTTACTCATGTAGTGTGTGCTGAGTATCCATAATAAAAATAACTTAACTGAACATTGGTAGATAAAATCATCTTCACATTGTACTTCAAATACACATCAGTCTTCTGCTGCCTCTACTGCTTACCACCTGTTTCTCATTCCAGCATCCAAACTATGTGGTTTGGAGACGATCTTCAGTGTCCACCTAACCAGGCAGGGGTCTGGCAATAAGGACCTACTTTCTTTAATGATCCACTCTCAGGGCGTCAGAATAGTGAAGTATTGAAAAGATACGGATCTAGAGTGAGAGTCCCTAAGGCTCCATCTCTGGACTCCATTTTCTTTGTGGGCAAAATATTTAACATTTCTGTATCCCTGTCTTAAATGAGTCTAACACTACCTACCTCACAAAGGTGCTGTGAGGTTTACTGAGAGCAGCAGGCGGGACACTGTGTACAACTGCAAACCTGCCATAAAGGTGCTATGGGATTTAGATTGGGACAAAGCAGTGGCTATTCCCCTCCCCTAACCCTATGCCCCCAGGAGCCTCAGGTCTCTGAGGATATCTCTCTAGCCCCTGTGGCTTGGTTTATCTTTAACATCACTGACTTCTGCAAAAATTTATTTTAAAAATTCTCTTCTCTCATTAAGAGCTGCTGGCTTTGAAATGTTATTACATTTATACAAGGAGAACAGAAGTGATTCACTCCCAGGTGCTGGGCATGGGAAGCAGATATTCAGTTCAACATGGAAAGGGTATTTGAATAGGTATCTTCAAGGGGACACATTGTATCTGTGAAATTTTTGCCTAGGGCTTTCTGTTCTTTTCAGTCTGACTCCCCAGCTTTCTGTTTCATGACGTACCCTCTTTCCTTCTAATTGAAAAGGAAGCTACAATTCTAATTTCATAATGATTCTTTGCCGTCTGTTTTGATCAAAGGACAAGTTCTTCTCCACAACTGTTGTAATTATTTTCTTACAGGGCCATATTTTAATTACCACATTGTCTTAGTGTCCTTCAAAATTGTCAGTTGCTTTAAAATATAGGGGAGGGAGGGGGGATCTGATAGTACATTGTTGTAATTGATTTGTATGTCTGAATTGTCTTATCAGGAAAAAAAAGTTACGGATTTCATCTGTTGAAACAAAAATAAAATACTTTCCTAAAGACGTATCTGGTTTTTGTTCTTGAATATTCAAAAATGGTATTTATGCCTGTTCTTTTTCATATTTAGTTAGTGCAGTTCTATTATTAGCCATGAGTTATAATAGCTTCAGCTTCTCTATTCATTCGCATACCTTTGTTACAGAAACTGGGCAAGCAATAGAATGCAATTATTTAAGATGTAGTATTGAGGAAAGGCTCCATATTTGATGCCAAACCACATGTTATGTTAGACAGATTGGTGTCAATAAATAAGCCTTTCAAGATATATGGTGATTTTTTTTTCTCTTCCATCACCACTACCAATGGAAAATGTCACCAAAAGTGACATAGGATATGAGCAACAAATATAATTTCTCTTAGTTAGGAAACTAAGAAATGTTATTTGAAAGAAAACAAAAAGAAAACTTATAAAAACTCTGGCACTGTAAAGATGGCTCACTCAGTTGACTGTTAGTAGCACCTCGGGCTCAATCCCCATCACCCATTTCAATTTGATACCTAAAATCTCAACACAAAAGAGCCAGAAACAGGAGGATCCTTGGTGCCCTCTAGCCATGAAGTCTAACTGAATTTGCAAGCTCTGCACTCATTAACATAACCTCTTTCTGAAAATAAAGCATAGATGGATTGAGGAAGAGACGCCAACATCAATCGCTGGGTTTCACACTCACAGGTGCATGCATGCACACACAGTAACATACATATACATACCTAAAAAAACAAAATCTGAGCCAAGATACTGCCATAATAGTTTAATACAACTTAGAACAACAAAACCAAGCATCTTTAACATAATTGGTGTCATATTCAGCTTTGGCTGCCATAACAAACTACCAGACTGGTCATTTCCACAATAGGAATTTATTTTCTTACATTGTGAGTTACTGGTAAGTCCAAGATCAGGTGGGGCCAATACACTCTATTTCTTGGCAGGACTATCCCCACAGGTTATATGTGGCTGTATTCTCTGTTATTACATTGTCTTTTATAATGTATGTGCATGGAAATACACACCTGTACATAGAGTGCGGACAGAGGCACAGAAAAATCTTGTCATAAAGCCACCATTTCTGTCAGATCAGGACCCCCATTCTGTCACTTACCTTTCTTGTCACTATGATAAAATGCCAGGCTGAACAGTATAAACAGAAGATGGACTTATTTTAAATCATAGTTTCAGTGGATTCAGGCCATCATGGTTTGGAAGATATACATAGCCATTCACATCACAGTAAACCAGGAAACAGGGGGAATGCTAGAATTTTGCTGGCTTGTTCCTTTTTCCTCTTTTATTTCTCCTAAGCCTCCCTTTTGTGGCATGATTCCCTGATCCCCACATCCCAACTCTTACCTCTGAATTAATCCCCTCTGGAAATGCTTTCAAGAGGCTTATCCAGAGGGATCTTCATTATCCTAAATGATGCTAGGCTCACCAGTTGGCAATGGCCATTAACCACCACACTATTCATACAACCTAATTTATTTCTAATTAACTTTTTACAACTCTGTTTCCAAACAGAGTCACATTTGAGGTGGAGCTGACATCATGTAGATTGGAGGTAGGGAAACAATTTAGCCCACAGCAGTTGCTATTGAACACGGGTAGAAGTGTAATATTTTCTTTATTTAACACAAGATGGGAAATGATATATAATGTTAGGAAGGCAAATTAAGAACGCCAGTATATACAAATGAAGTCAGAATAGGAAAGGATTTTCAACACTAGTAAATATTCCTCTAGATTATATGTATTTGCTATATCCTTGACTGGCCAATTTTCTACAGTTATCATGTGTCTCTACATATCAATAGAACATGGCCTATGACAGAAGTTCACTGCTCTAATGCTGTGAAGAGACACCATGATTTCTCACTATAATCACTAAGGTCCTTAAAGAACTGTACTTTCGAATTTCTCTCTATATATCCCAGAGTCGTATAAACATTTTCCTAAAATTTAATTTCTTGACTAATATCATTAGTTAACTTCTTTCTGGAAGAAGTAATTCTTCTGCCAATTCTTCCAGTCATATCAAGTTTCCTTCCCTTTGATTATGCTTCCCTCCATTGGCCAAAAAAAAAAAAAAAAAAAAAAAAAAAATGCACAAAGCAAAACATAGTCTGCATTCCCTATCAAAAGCTACGGTTTATTCCAAATCCTAGCAAACTAGCTAATTTCAGTAGGCAGATGGGCACATCCATAGATGCCAGGTGACAGGCCATTTGCTTATGTAGTTGGGCCTGAAAATGTCAATCAATGTGTTCATGCATAAATCCCAACAACACAGCATTTACTGGTTGGCTAAGATTATTTGTTAGTTGTCAAAGAGTCCTCATGATTGACATGACAAGACCTGAACTATTTGCATCAAAGAGACAACTGCCTAAAGGAAAAGTCATTCATGCTGCATAAAAGCCCCCAGAGTTAGTCCCAGCCATTTTGTAGACAGTGGTAAACCAGGTGCTGGCCTCAGTCTGATAGGCCAGCATTATGTAAAATGTATGCACACATGCTGAAGTTTCCAGAGAGTATGGTCTAGACTTTTTCCCATATAATACAATAAAAGATTCAGAATTTATGTCAAGTACCAAAACTTTAATTTTTTTTAAAGATTACATTTATCTGTACTAAGCTAGACTTCTCACATGAAACAGTGTATCCTGTGCTTTGTGGACATTTAAAAAGTTAAAGACACTTGTCTCTCTTGTCTCTGGTAGTTTTTATGAGAGGAACTTGTTTCTGAACATCATCATCTGATTTTTACACACTTGACCACTTGTCAGCTCTTCAAACATTTCGTCAGTGATACTTAAGAAAAGACACAATACTCCAAAAATGATAGAAAACTCAGTGTAATTTTTCTAATTAAAATAGTAATTTCTGCTTGCCCAATTTAGAAAACACACAGAGGTTGAGAAAAGATGTTTTCTAAGCCGTTCTTTCAAAAGCAATCAGCTATTACAGGAGATACCTATCGATCCTTTCAAAATAACAAGGTGTTATACAATAGAGATGTGCAGGTTTCACTACTCCCTCCAGGACTGCTGTAGGACTCTTCTCTTATCTACCCCTCTCTGAGAAACATTCCAAGACTTGTGGACTACCATCAAAGTACTTTTTGTTCTCTAACCAGAAATAGCCTGCCTATGCTTTTATCCAAAGTCTCAGAAAAGGATCCTATGAAAACCTACAGTGATCATCACACAAGTTGTATCCTTAAGTGTGTATTGGAAAGGTATTCTTCCTCAAGCAGTCTACTAAGGTAATTTTGAGATTTTCAGACCCAAAGGAGGCAATAATAGCTACCAGCTACTGAGCACTTACTTAATCAAAAGCAAATAGATTAGTCTCCCAAGTGGCCCTATAATCGTCATTTATTTTTTCACTGACATATAACATAATGGCTCTCAATCTTCCTAATGCTGTGACCTTTTAATACATGTTGTGGTAACCCAAACCATAAAATTATTTTAGTCACTACTTCATAACCGCAATTTTGCTATAAGTATGAATTTAAATGTAAGTATATGATATACAGAATATCTAATTTGTGACCTCTGTGAAAAGGCCATTTAACATACACACACACACATACACACACACAAACATGCACACACACATACACACACATACACTCAAACACAAGGGTAGTGACACACAGATCGACACACATTTTTGTTATAGTACCTTTATCTACAGCTATCTAATTCCAAATCCCCTTGCTTTCCCACTTGACCATTAACTATCTAGCTCTTGCTTTCCTGATAAATCTTTAAATCATTGTACAGAGAGGCTTCTGTGATCTCTGAAATGTTCATCTTGCAGCTCTCCTTTTGCTATTGGTTGAAATAAATTTCTTCTTTTTTTGGTACTTTCCCTAACATCAGTCATGAGTCTTATTATTTCTTTGAGTATGTTTTTGCTCAATACCCTCCAAGCGAACTTGCTTACTAGTAATATGAATCTAACATGGGATGCTTTAAAACTATAATTATAATTTACTATTAATTAACCATATTATGATAAAGTATATACTTTGATTTACTGCTTTTCAAAAGTCTATCATCTTCCTCAAAATTGTACTTTTCCTCCCTACAATTGCCACCACAATGGGTACTCTTTATCACTTTCAATATTCTTCTACTCTGATGATAATCCCCATTTTTATGAGATAGCTTGGAACATCAGTTGTGTACCTCAAATATAAAAAAGTCAGTCTGTTTTTCTTTTAATGTATCTTTCTTCATGAGGAAATTGCTTGACTGGAAATGAAGGAAAAGAAGGAATAAATAAAGCTATAAGCTCCTCTGTTGTTTACATGGAAGCATTTTTGCTTCTTCTATAGAACTTCAATTTCTAGTGGAAGGGTATGATTCTTGGAGGAAGTGAGGATTGAACACATTCGCTTAATTAGGATCCACTGGCAATTGAGTAACACTGAGAATTTCTGTTGATAAGAAAAGAGAAATAAATGTTATTGCTCTTATCAGAATTAATGTTGCAGACAGCGGGTGGCAACTGTATCCTGTCCCATGCAAGTCCCCACCTACCAGTAGATAAAAGCTCATTTATAATGGATTGCTATTGGTTAGGACTGAATAATGCAGTTTGAGTACACTGCTGAAAATCACCTCATTCAGGGACAGATAAGCAGGAAGGCAGAGTAATTCCAGCACAGGAAACTTAATATATTATTGAGGGTTTTAATTAAATGCCCCCTTATTATTAAACAGAACCAAGGCTGGCTGTCCTTGCCAGCTCTAGCAATCTTTACAGGGCAGCAAGTCACATTTATGTCTCCGCTCGTCTCTTGTCAGTTTGCCACAGCCTGCTCCCATTTGTCAGATGTATTACATCTATAACACCCTTCCCAAATTCCCTATATTTTCACACATCTCTGGGTTGGTTATGGAAAAATACAGTTAAGCGGACTTACTCTCAGGTGCTTCTAGTGAGCTTAGAAAGAAATACACAGATGCCTGGCCTCATGTAAAGCATTCTTTTAGATGCTCCGCACATACTAGATGCTCAGCAAGCATCTGCAAAGCAGAAACATGATAGATGAGCCCTAGATGCTTTTCTATATGAAGGGTCTCAGTGCACTGGGTGTGAGGCTCACTACTGCGTAGTTCAATTGCATAAATTTTATATTTATTATAGAACCACTAGAAGACCTGATGACCAAACAAAACCAAAAAGTACAATTTCTAGCAATTTGCACATGAAGAAACAACTATTGTTTACACTCAAATGCTTAAGTTGACATAAACATAAGCCTTTATTTCTAGACACATATTTTACTAATTACATTTTGTTTCATATTCATCTCTTCCCTAAGCATTTTATTGAAAATCTCTTTTATAAACATCTGCACCATATTCTGTTGCTTAATTGAACTACAATATATCTAACTTAAGACTTACTGTTAGTTATTTAGATTGCTCATATTTCTTATAATGAATAACCGTATACCAAATAATGTTGAAATTAAGCATTTGTTTAATTTCCTTAAGAAATTGTTGGAATTATAATTATTAGATCAACATTAACAAAAGCATATATGCTTTTGGTAAACAGTAATGGATTAATCTATTAGTGTGTAATTTAACGAATATATGAATAAACCACTAGGCTCTAAAGGGGTCCCTTTCCTTCAGCCTTACAGAACAGCTTTAGATTCAAATTTTAAATATCCTGAATAACATAAATATTGTTGTTTTGTCCTTTTAGGTGTAGCACAGATAGAATCTACCTGAGCCTACATCATTGTCTTAAAATACTAGACATTAATGTTTTCAATGTGCTGTAGCATTTCCTGTCGAAGTCCTGTACTTCTGAGACATGTGCCTAACACCTCTCCCTTTTCTTAAGTCAATTATGGTAGACAAGAATCAGAAGTCTTCTTATTCAATTCGTACAAATTGAGTATCTTCAATGTAACAGTTGTTCTTCTAGACACTCCTTTAAAACACTAAAATGGACAAAGCTCCTAGCTGTCAGAAGTTTAAATTTTGCTAGAAGACAGTAGAGGAAATACATACATAAATATACACTGTATCATACAACCATAAGTGCCATGTCATGTTCTAGATGGACTAGTTAGAGATGTAACATGAGAGGAGATGAACAGCCACATGTGGATGAACTCAATGTGTCAACTACATCAGGAGTAGGAGAATATGACAATGAAGGAAGAGTCTGCCCAGCATAGCTGGAGGGACTCACAGTGGTGTGAAAAGTGAACATGAAGAGAAGGGGCACTTGAGAAAAGTCTGATCAACTTTTTAGAGAATGTGGGATTTTCCTCTACACAATGAGAAGCATTTAAGGGTTTTGAACAGAAACATGATGTTATCTTCTTACAATCCAGGGGCCTTGATCTGGTTAAATTTCTCTACAGGTTAAAGCATTCAAAGGCAGGCAGGAATATCTTAAACATAAGTAGGGGAAATCTTAGAGAAGCAAAATCAACCAGTGAAGAAAAATCTTAGTTAGGGGTGACAAAACATACACAGCAAAGCACATAGACTTGGGAGCTGCAAGCCAGTCTCTTCTTGGGAGCTGGGAGTTTTAAGAGTCTTTGTGGTGTTTCCCCTACCTTAGGGCTGCTCCATTTCAACAAGGACAGGAAAGCTGCAGTCCTAAGCTTGCCTGGCCTCTTCTGGTGGCAGGAGACCCATGTTGACAGGAGAAAAAACCCAATTTGTCTTTAAGCATTTGTTACTGCCTGGTCTAGAGTAAAAGGAAGAAACTGACATTTTGCCATTTTGGTTATCTATCTTTTGCCTCTCTTTCTGTCTGTCTGTCTGCTTATCAGGGGTCTGTCCCCACCCATCAGTCTAATTGTGGTTTTCTCAAGCCCTCTTTACAGATAATAGATTGAAAGTCAAGAGCAGAAAGGAGAGAGCTAAGTCTTAACGGCATATGTGAGCAGAAAAGTAGTTAAGCCTTTGGATTCAGTTTGGTAGAATACAAAAAGATAAAGAGTATTGCTAATAAGTACTCATGGTTAGATGCAAAAACCAATTCCTGTTTCATATGGCCCAGGGACTAATGGGTGTGTACCCACCTTCTTATTGTTTCTGTCCTGAACTTTGTTTCTACATGGTTGTGTCTAGAGAACAAGCTATAAGAATCACTAACACAGGTGTGAATCTTTCAGCACACACAAAACACTCTGATACTACTGGGTCTGAGTCATCCGCCCCAAAAAGAAACAAAATAACTTAGTGGACATTAAGGAAAGAAGATGTGTCCTTGACCCCATGGCACCTCACCGAGATAGGTATGGACTAAGAAGTGAATTGAAAATAGCAGAATTACTAAATTAAAAGAAATGGCTGTCATATTTACCATCAAAGGCTTAATAGAGGATATAAGGAAAGAATACAATTAAGTGTTTCCATTTATAGAAACCTGTTCATTGATTTTGATCTGAAATTCGGCGGGGGAATGGGATTAGCTTGATTATCTTATGCCTGCTTGAATTTTTTAAAAAGAAATGAAGATGAGAATTTTCTTTCAAAGTCACATAAAAATTAAAAGACTCAGTCTAGAAAAGTCTTGGGAAAACAAGTATCTAGGCCTCTGAGTGTGAGTCTTTTCATTTTTAAGTTTCTCCTCTTAATTCCCTCTGACATGAATTTGTAATGTGGAGAGTGTATGCTAATTAAGACAGTGTCCACAAGATGTATAATGTATGCCTTTTAATTAGTTCTGCTGCTATAATTGATTAACACTTTGCCTGTGCACTAGTATTACAAAGAACCAGCAATGAAACACTGTGTGCATCTAGTCCCTGTAGTAAAAAAAAAAAAGAAAACATAAAGAAAAAAATCAAGCATTACCGCTGTATAACATCTACACTGCTGAATTGAGCCTCTCTGTTCCTTCTCAAAGTCTTGTGGGAGGAGCCTTGTGCAGCCTGGAAAACAGTGAAGAAATAAAAGAAAAAATGAAAGGCCAAAATGTCCAGATGAATGAATACAAGATGAGTTATATGGGAAGAGAGAACAAGATGAGTGTGTTGGATGGGAAAGAACCATAAATCCTTTAGGAATCTGTTGCAGTCCCAGGAGATGGAAGTAAAACGTGAGAAAATAGGAAATGCAAATTGCATGTGCCTGTAGGTGTGTGCATAGATACATGTGTGCATTCAAGGATGTGTATCTGAGTTCATATAATTTAGTGGACAATGACAGAAGTTAGCTCTAGCTACTGTACATTGTTGAGTTTAAGCCTTTGCCTGAGGCCCAATCCACACCTGCTGCTATTTTGCTGCAATTGCCACTCCCTCTTGCA
Organism: Mastomys coucha; assembly: GCF_008632895.1. Lineage (NCBI taxonomy): Eukaryota > Metazoa > Chordata > Mammalia > Rodentia > Muridae > Mastomys > Mastomys coucha. The sequence continues at coordinate 2,128,758 of NW_022196896.1, forward strand.
CATTTCACTCAGGGAAAGGAAAGAATGTCCATCACTCCCACTCTAACCACATGCTATGGTACATGGCCTTGTTTCAACTCTGTTCTAGAGCTAGGGACACAGTGTGGCTCATCCATCCACTAGCTTCTCATCTCTTACAGTCAAGTAGAGAAAAGGGACAAGCAAACATGGAATGATGGTATTGTGAATTTCAAACAGGAGAAAGGATCAAGGCAGACATGTGACACAAAGCTAGGATGAGTCAAGGAAGGCTTTCTTGAATACATGGTTTCTCTCTAGAGATAGTCACATAAAAAAATAAACAGGAAAAAGGATGGCTCAAGCTGAGGGAACATTCTATGCAAAGCACATAAAGAAAAGAATTGGGTATTTTGAAGGCATATTGATAGTCCTGGAGAGTGAGGAAGAGAACTGTCCAGCAAATTCAAGTTTTAAAGAACTCTTTCATGGAAATTGGATTAAATAAAATTTAACAGTTCTGCTCATCTAAAGACTTCGCACATATGTGGAATACAATGAAATAAATGCAATTCCAAATAAGGAGGCAGAATTCCTGAGGTATTCTTCCCATGTATTTCTGTTTAAATAAATATGTCTATTTATGACTTAATGTTTAATAAACTCACTAATAAACTCAACTATACTGCACTCACTACACTGATTCCCAACTGACCTCAATGGAACTGGCTAAACAATCTCTCTCTCTCTCTCTCTCTCTCTCTCTCTCTCTCTCTCTCTCTCTCTCTCTCTCTCTCTCTCTCTCTCCCTCCCTCCCTCCCTCCCTCCCTCCCTCCCTCCCTCTGTCTCTCTCTCCATTGTGCTCTTAAAAATAGCTTCTCTTTTCTGTGTGGTTATGAGAGTTAGGCCTATCCCATCTCCAACTTATTCTGTCAAATGTTTATCTGTTTTATCACTTTTTCTGCCCCTCAATTAGATGTCACTGTTTGGGATTAAAAGCATGTACTAAGGGTAAGTCTATATTCAAGCCAGAGTGGTTAAAGGTGTGTCATTCCAGCAGGATCACACAGATCTAGAAAGTATTTGAATGTGATTCCTTGCCAGAGCAGTCATGTTGCTGGATTAAAATTCCTCTACACCTGGCATGGCAATGCTTCAGTTTTCTGCTGGTAAGTACATCAACCCTCACATTTCCATATCCTCCCTCTACTGGACAAAGTGAAGGTATTGTAGCACATCTTACTGACCTCAATTTTGTCGTACCATTACTTCAGTTAATGCGTTCCATCTGTAGCCATTCTCACAAATGCCTATTAGAACACTATCCACTAGCACACAGTCCTCATCAGCATCTAATACCTTTCCTCGTCAACAAATAACTGATGTTTTTTCTCTTCCCATGATGCCTTGTGCACCCACACCTACTTGCCATAGAAGCTCTTGATAAAGACTGTCACAGCTTCTCACATGAAATCCATGGGACATCAAAGCCTCAGCTACATTTACTTCTCACCCAAACTTTACATTCTGACCACACTCATTTATTCAAATATCTTTCACATTGGTTTCTGTGACAAAATTCTCTCCTGGCTTCTTCCTTCTTTACTATGCTCTCTTCCTCTCACTCATTAATTCTCTCTATATTAGTTACTTTTCTCCATTACTATGCTAAAATTTCTGACAAAGGAAATTTAAAGGAGGTGAGCTAAATTTTGCTCCTGTTTTAAGAGGAGAGTCCATTATGTCTGAAAAAATGAGGTATCTAGTTACACTGTGTCTATATTTAGTAAGACTGTGTTCATGTCTATAAATTCATAATTCAGAAAGAAGAGAAAGACTAAGGTTTATCCTTACCTTGCTTTCTCTATTTTATTCTGTTTGTAATACCAGCCCATAGGATGGTGCCACCCACTTCACTGTAAGTCTTTCTTCAGTTAAACTTTTCAGGAACCATTTTCATTCACATTCCAAAAGGTGTGTTTCCATGGTAATTCTAAATCCAGTCAAGCTGACATAGAGGATGAGAGATCGTATATCTAGCTCTTGTCAACTTGATCCCCAAACCTATCACTTTAAGTCATAACATTTCACCCCTTGCCCTTAAAGTCTCATTTTCATCCCATAATGCAAAGTGCATTTGCACCAACTATGTAAATCCCTATAGGCTTTAACATTCTCAATTCTATTCAAAAGCCTAAAGTGTCTTCTATTACAGAAACAGTCTGTTAACCGTTAGGTCCTAGAGAATGAAATAACAAATCATATACTTCCAATAATAGCACAGAATAAACATTCACATTTCAAATGGAATGAATCATGACATAGCAAGCAAACGATAAGGCCAAACAAGACTGAAGTCAAACAGGGAAAACATCAAACCCTCCATCTCCATGTTGAGTGCTTGAGTTTCCTGATGGAACGTTCTAGGCTTCACTAATATTGTGTTATTTCATAATAACCACTCCTCCTCTAGTTCTGCTACTAGGAGCACATATGGCTGTTCTCTAAGGCCAGCTCCAACTTTGTATCTGCAGCTTTCTTCAGCAAGCATTCCACAGTCCTAGCATGGACAAACAAGCTTGGAGCACCTTTGCAACACAAGCTTCCCCTTCTCTGATTCACACAATTGAAGTGCAAATTTATAGTTTCTTTGGAAATTCAGTTGTGTCACATAATGTTTTTCTAGAAGCTGTTTTATGAGCGATTGTTTGCTGAAGCAGACATGTGTGGGGACTTAGGATGCTTTGCTGGAGCAGACCCTTGAGAGGTCATGTGATTTAGAAAGAATATAATATACCCCCACAGACAGCGAGAAGATGCTCTTGCACTGCTATGCCTTGCACTGCTTTGCTCATCTTCACTTCTTAGAAAGAAATGCACCAAAGAACTTCTCATGGTATTCAGATTGATTCTTGCCCATTTCTGATGACTTGTGCCAATTAGGTGGACCCTTGAGGTGACTGCTGGATTGAGCCACTGCTACTGATTCATGTGTTTGCTATTGGCCTGGGTTGGTGAGCTCCTGACAACTTAGATTGGAGTCTTCTCAAAGAACTACTTCTACACAGATCCACAACCCCCTTTTTCCTAATAACCCTTTTTCTCTGCTATGTCTGGTCAGGGAGCTAGAAGGGAGGCTGAAGTGTTTAAGAAACTTAATTAAAGTAGGTTTTGAAAACTCTAAGCCTGCACACAGTGCTCTCTCAGAGACTCTGCACAGAGACACCGATTCTGCAACACACAGGTCCAGAAGCCTCCAGGAACCTTAGCGCAAGCTTCCATAACTCAAGACTTTACCCCCTCACTCCCTCTTCTAACCTGCAAAGCTATTCCAAACCTGTTTATTCACTTTGACGGCAGACTCTCAAATTAAACCTCAACAGAAACATTTGTCATCCTTTAAGAATAAATATTTTGGTTGCTGTACCAGGCAAAGGACCTTGACTAAGATGCCAACGAGGGGGGGGGGGTGATATAGAAAGCTAATATCATGGTGTGAAGATAGCAGTGCGAAACAAGCTAGCACATCACTGTTTTTTATTTCTCTTCCCATTCTGTTTCTTCCATTATGTTTGGCATATTGGTAGTTAAGTTTACCTTTTAGCCCCTAAGTTGCATAAATACTGAGATAGATTCATAGCAGAGCAAAATCTTAAGAGGGATTATCCAAAAATATGATTTGTGTGTGTGTGTGTGTGTACAGATCAATATATGACTATGTGTGTGTGTGTGTGTGTGTGTACAGATCAATATATGACTATTTCCAAAGTACAATCTCAGGAGAGGTGACAGTTAGGTTTGATTTCTGACCTCTCTCCTAGGCAAAAGAAGACCTTGCATTGCCTCAGTAGAACACAGAAACTTTATGTTCACTGTACCCTTGCAAAGACAGGACAAGAAAGTAGCAGCATATTATCATATCTCCTGTCTCTTAAATCACAGCTGTCTTCATATGAGTGTCATACACTTTGTTTCATTTCTCATATGTTTTATAGTTTGCTATTATTTCTGTAAGGGAGCAAAGCCTGGTGAACTCATGATAAATTCCTACTGCATTTGTAATGAACAGTGGAGGCTAAGCTCCATGAAGAGATACAAGAGGGATCAACAAAAACACTTCCAAGAACACGCTGCTGTGCTGGCCCTTTGTGTAGAGACTAGATCTTTGGGTGACAGAATTTTCTGCATAAAGTTTTAGCCTGAGAAGCCAACCCCAGACATGTTTTTGGACATGTTATCCCTCTTGCCAGAGAAAAGCTAATGTCTCAGCAAATTCACTGCAGTGTGTCCACCTTCCCCAAAGCAGTTTCAAATCAGGAGTAGGGACAAAAGTGTTTTATATTAAGTGTTGTTTGTAGATTTTGTTCCTGAACATTTATTATCAATCAGACAAAGCTCTAGGGTTTCAACCTCCAAATGAGACAGAACAAAAAGTTCCACACTTGAAAATATTAGTTTTAGTACTGTGAAAAATTAAAAATCATTCTAAGTTCCTAAGCAAAGGATTATCACAGTGATTATGACATATAGTAATGCTATAAAATTATGCAATCAATAAAATGTTAATTTTTGTGACAATATTTTAAGTAGAAAAAGGAATTCAAGACAATATACCCGGTATAAGTTTACAATGAGATAAAGACCCAAACAATTCTCAGTAATAAAATTCAGGAAAGCAAAAATAATTTTTAGTGTGTGACATTACATTGAAATTAAAATTTTCTTTCTAAACTGCTGAGACAGCTCAGCAGGTAACAGCACTTGTCTAATAAGACTGACCAACTAGTTTCATTACCCAACTCCAAAAAAGTTTAAAGGAAAAAAAATGCCTCCACATAGTTATCCTCTGACCTTTACCTGCACATGATGGCACATATACCTATACACATGCATAAACACACACACACACAGTCACACACATACACACACATATACAGTCTCACACACACATACACAGTCACACACATACACACACATACACAGTCTCACACACACACAGTCTCATACACACAGTCTCACACACACACACAGTTTCACATAAACAGCCTCTGACACACACAGTCTCACACACACAGTCTCATACACACAGTCTCACACACACAGTCTCTCTCTCACACACACACAGTCTCACACACACAAGTCTTACTCACACACAGTCTCACACACATACAGTCTCACACACACAAGTCTCACACACACCCAGTCTCACACACACACAGTCTTACACACACACATTGACTTACACACACAGTCTCACATACACATAGTCTCACACACATATACAGTCACACATACAGTCTCACACACATGCACACAGTCTCCCACACACACAGTCATACACACAGTCTCACACACATATACACACACAGTCTCACACACACAAGTCTCACACATACACAGTCTCACACACACAGTCTCACACATACACGCATAGTCTTATACACACAGTCTCACACACACACATTGACTTACACACACAGTCTCACATACACATAGTCTCACACACACATACAGTCACACATACAGTCTCACACACATATACACAGTATCATACATACACACACAGTCACACACACACACAGTCTCTCTCTCTCTCTCTCTTTCTCTCTCTCTCTCTCTTTCTCTCTCTCTCTGACACACACAGTAGTAGTAATAAAGAATATTTAAAATATTTTTAGTTTTAAAAAAAATCTTAAATATTACTTCTTTATAGGGTCAATTAGAAAAATCTACACTGTATCTTCTCTTTATGACAGGGAAAAGAAACACAATAAATCTCAATAATATGGCTACTTAAACAAAACCTGAATAATGTCAACAGCAGCTGACATACTAGTATGGATAGGGGACATCTCATGGGGCCCCACTTCTAGGTGAAATGGGGCAATTAACTACTGGAGCCAGAGTAGAAACCCTCTCCACCAGGCGTGAACCCCTTAACTGATTATCTAATACCAAGTGATGTTGAGCCCTCCAAGTATACATCAGAGCAACACTAATGGACTCAGCAGATGGTAATAATATCAAAGAGAAAAGGCCAAGGATCTGAGAGTGAGCATGGTGGGTAAGATGGGATGTGGAAAGGGTTGGAAAAAAGGAGATGGAGAAAATGATTTGACTAGAGTATACATACATGAATTTTTTCAAAAAAAAAAAAACCTACCCAATAATCACAACATATTATCTTAGAGGTACAGAGCACTGGGATTTATTTAAGGGCTGTAAGAAATGAAAGCCAATTCCCATGGCATTTCAGTCCATAAAAAAGTAAAGCAAAATATTACTGAGTGATACCAACCTCTTTATTATGAAGTTCTGAGCACTTCAAAGAAAAGAAAAAAACAGACAACAGTCAACTATCAGGAATGGCTTAAGGGAAGAGTTCAGAAAAATAAGGAAGGAGATAGGAAGGAGGCAGTGGGTAGAGGTCGGCAGAGTTAAGAAAGAACAAGTAACGCAGTAAAAGTGCTGACAAGTTATTACAGCCACAGTGTCTTATCTTCATTTGCTCTGACAAGCAGAGTCATGGATAATGGGAGGAATAACCCACAACAGGAGAAGATGAGATGTTAGGCCCTATTCTTAGTTCCACTACAGACACATAAATAACTCAATGAACTACAGCTTCTGGTAAGTGCTAACTTATTCTCTGCTTCCCAAGTGAGTCCACCGTGTTCTACAGACTTTCACTCACTAACCTCCAAGCAGACATCCAATTGATATCGGCTATAAGAAAGCCAAAGTTTATTACAAAGACGATCCCTCTAGCACAAAGCTAGTTTTATAGAGGGCTATAGCAGAGAATGCACGTAGCTGTTGGGCCTAGCATGTTTATTAATGTCTTCTCTAATGCCCAAGAACACTTCCATAGACTGGTGGAGCCCATACAAGAATAGCCTTTGCCCTGTGGACAAAGATGGAATCAGCTAGTTCATCTTGTTGAAGTTAAGGGTAAAACATAAATGAAAGCATAAACCTTCCTATTAGCAACAGTAAAGACAAGACAGAGCCCATGAAAAGCATTCCATTACTCAATAAAAAGGCATCAATTTGTGCAACCTGAAAGCTTTATGACTGTTTTACAGGTAAAATTCCATTTATTATAATATTTCTCAAGACATTTTTTTTCCTACACAAGTCCTCTAGCCAAGGAAGAAAGACATAAGAGGATTTGACTGCTGTGAAGAGACACCATGACCACAGCAATTCTTACAAGTGACAACATTTAATCAGGGCTGGCTTACAGGTTCTGAGGTTCAGTCCATTCTCATCAAGGTGGGAATCACAGCAGCATCCAGGCAGGCATGGTGCAGGAGAAACTGAGAGTTCTACATCTTCATCTGAAGGACATTAGGAGAAGACAGGCTTCCAGGCATCTAGGACAAGGGTCTTAAAGCCCGTGCCCACAGGGATACACTTCCTTCAACAAGACTACATCTCCAAATAGTGCCAACCCCTGGGCCAAACCACCACACATACTGAGAAAAAATACTATTTCTATTATTGTTTTTACTTTATTCATATGATTTTTCTACCTAAATGTATGTATGTGTAATGTGTGCAAACCTGGTGCATGCGGCGGTTAGAAGAGGATATCAGATTTCCTGGAATTAAATTCTCAGACAATTGTGAGGTTCCATGTGGGTCTTGGGTACTGGGAACAGAACCTGGATCCTTGGCAAGAAGAGCAAGTGTTAACTGGCTTAACTCCTGAGCCATCTCTCCAGAACTTTGTTTTTTAGAAGCTCATGTTAGAGAATGTGATTTGAACTTGTCACCAATAACATTTACTCCAGATTCAGAACGTCCATGAAGCTGAGAGGATTAACAGCATGCATGCATGTACAAGACACACACACACACACACACACACACACACACATATTCAGGGGATTACAATGTGGAAGCCACTCCTTGCAGACAGAATTCAAAAGAAAGAAGAGTATAGGTAAGTGGTGTAGACACATAGTCATGTTGACCTTTTCAAGATTAAATATCATATGTCAGCAGGGTGTGGTGGTGCCTTAGGAGAATTAGAAATCTAAGCCCTTCCTTGACTGTATAACAAGTTTGCTGCCATCCTGAGCTATACTGAAATCCCCTTACACATCTGGGAAGACGTGAATGAGATGGTAGGAAAAAGACAGAGTCCTGTCTTAACAAAGATCTAAATTATAAAGGGAAGGACTCTAGGACCCTTGAGAAATGTAGTAGCCCATTTTCATTAATATAGTAGAACACGTGAGGCAGGCTACTAACAAAGATAAAATTTATTTAGTCACAGTTTCAGTAGGGAACAGTTTAGACAGCATAGGACCAGTTTGAATGTGGACCGCGGTGACGGAACTGTGTTCACGAGATTGGTCACACAGTTGGAGGAAGCCAAAGCTTGTACTGCATGAACTTCTGCAGGGCACACAAATTATAGCAACATAACAAAGTTTTAGAAACAGAGCAATCAATTAAGTGACAAGCTAAGAGTACTAGAACAGACTGGTTTTTATAATTATTACTAATTTCCCACACAGTAAAGTTACACCAATCTGTTCTGGCAGCCAAAGGTCTCATTTGGTGCCTTAGAGGGCTCAGCGGCTGAGAGTTTTTGCAGATCTTCCAGAGGACCTGGGTGTGGTTCCAGAACTCAAGCTTGGAGCTTACAACTGCCTGTAACACCAGCTACAGGGCACCAAATGTTGTATTCTGGTCCCCATAGACATGTGTACAGATGGCATATAGTCACACGTACATGTACAGGTAAATAAAAATATATCAATAAATAAAATATTTTTTTTAAAAAAGGCTCTCACTACCAATTCTGGCTATCTTTTAATTGTTTACTTTTTGCTAATACAGTTTCATATTTGCATAGGCTTGATTTTTTTAAAATTTGTTTAGAGGTTTGTTTGTTTTTTTCTGATAACTGCCCTTTTTCCTTCGTCCTTTTTTTTACTTAAAATAACCCACCTTAGTACTGATTTTTATGAACACTTACTGCGTTAAGTAATTCAGTCACTTGCCTTAAGTATTGAAAATCAGTTTCTGTAGACTATTGTCATCTTTTAACTTACGTTTAAGCCTCCTCCCTGAAGTCTAGCTCACATTGCACCAGAAGGCACTGTGCAGGCTTCCAAAGGAAGGAAACAGCAAACAGACCCTACCCAGCTTTGCTATCTATGAACCCAACCATGATCAGCATAACACAATGACCCCTAGAGTGCACACCATCCATCGTGATGGTAACCAATGGCTCTCGAATCAGCTCAACAAGAGGGAAATCATGCCTGGGACTGAAACTCTCTGGCTCCCTACCCAGCACTGGGTATGGATCTTGAATGAAAACCAGCAACCACTACTCTTTGAAACAACATAATCCCAAGCTACATTATAAATATCTGGCCTTAACAACCACAGATAAGTGTAGTTCTCATACTTCAGCATGGAAACTTCTTTACGCTTTTTGTTTGTTTGTTTGTTTTTAGGAATAAATTTCTCGTTTTATGGTGGCTCATTCTGCTAAGTGAGCTTATCACAATGCAGGTTGAAGTGTATTTTTAAATGTAGCCATGTGGGACTGCAGGTGGATCACAGGGTAAAGCACAAGCTGTGTAAACCAAAAAGACCCCAGATTTTTCAGATCCCCAAATTTTTTCCAATCTTGTTATTAGGTAATATTTGTGTTCTATTTAAACTGCATTCTGGGGGAGGTGTATAATTCCAATTATAGAGAGATAATGCAACCCATTTTCCTGATATGTTGTAATTTATAAAACTAGAAGATGCTCCCCCACTCTACTCTTAGGCCAAACTAATACATCAGAGTACTCCACTGATCAGAGTATTAACCAAATACTTATCCCTGCTCTAGACTGCATGCTCTTCCAGGTCTAGCTAATGCTCTGTCTCCTGAGGTGGGTAAGTAACTCAAACCCTGCTTTTTATATTTCTGTATTCGGTGTTTCACCAGCAGTTGCAGGACATGACAAGTACTGAGCAAAGACAGAAAAGATAGATCTTCATCATTTGCTTGTCTTATAGACATTACCTTGTTATTTGTTATCTATTTGACTCATCTAGTTTTAGTTCCTTCTCCTTTTTTTCTGCTTTCTTTTGGGTTACCTGAGTACTTAATAGAGTTCTGATCTTTATCTTGTTTTGGAACTGCCGTCATAGTTATTCTATGATTTACCATACATTATAATTCAGTAGTTATAATTCATCATGCACAGCTTTACCACAGTTTGGTTTGACTTTTAAAAGAATATAGCCATGTGGGTTATAAGTCAAAGCAATTTCCATACAAACAGAGAAAAGCAAAGTTTATATCCCCAGAATCCACATAAATGCCAGCTGGTATGACCACCTGTCATGCAAGCCTCAGGATTCAGAGACAAGGGATACGACACCTTACAGCTAGTGAGAGTAGTGATCAGTGAGCTCTAGGTCTGAATGAGAGACCTGTCTCAAAAAATAATGTATAATAATGATTGAGAAATACTACCAACATCAACCCCAGTGACCCCACACCTAAGCACACACATATTTGCACCCATACATATCCAAGCATATATGTACATATACATACCATGGTTACAAATACTTATGAAGAATATGTATTTGTGTGGATATATATATGTGTCATATATATGTATCATATATTATGTGTCATATATATATATATATATATGTGTGTGTGTGTGTGTGTGTGTGTGTGTGTATGTATAGTAGTATTACAAACACTCTCCTGACTCCTAGGTACTACTGTACCCACAGCTCTCTTTGAGATGGACATAGGCCTAAACTTGAATCATAGGATAAGAAGTTTTCCAAAATGAAATAATATCCTTATTATGACTTAAGAAATGTTTCTCTAACAAGATATGAACACAATAATAAAAAAGACATTACTTTTCATCAAAATCCTATTTTTACCAGAAACAATCTCAAGTAAATAATAGACTCAAAGAAAAAAATATACATATATGCCAAGAGGTAGGCAATCATGTTCTCAATGGTTCTTAGAGGAGAAGTTTCCTAATAGATCTACTGTGCTAGCCATAAACTTGAAGCAACTCGGGTGTCTATTAATAAAACATTTGAAAGTGCAGGCTGTTAATATACAGTGAAATAACATTCAATGATAAGAAATATATTTAGAAGTTGTAAGCATGCTAACTAAAGAATCATTTCACAAAAGAATATATAGCATATGGTTCCACTGACAGTTTCTAGAACTAATCTCTGATAGACAAAGGACAAGAATTCCCTGTGGAAATAAGCATATGACTTGGAAGCTTCAGGAAGGAACTTTCTGGAGTGATGTCAATTTTCTGCATCTTGACTGTGGAGGAGTAGAGTCACATGATTACCCCCACTCCACCATCTCCTATCTCCCAACCTCTCACCATTAACCTCCCACTCTTGCCTCATCCGAAATATCTAGCTGCCCCTACCACCTGTTATATGCAACTCTGCCTTAATGCATTTGGCTTCGGGGGGGGGGGGCTAGAGTATATATATATATACATATATCTATATATATATGTATATATACACATACATATATAGATATATATAGTATATATATACTATATATGGTATATCTATAGTATAGTATATATATATACTATATATATCTATATATGTATGTGTATATATATACATATATATATATAGAGAGAGAGAGAGCATATATATATATATATATATGTTAAGGAAGACTAGAGAACACTTGCACAGGCATGCACCATTTGTCAAAACCCAAATCCGTACATTTTCCTGCAGATTTATCTAAAGAATAGCATTGTAAAATACTGAGTTATATTAATGTTATATATGTTGACATATTTGGGAGAATTTGTGCTAGTATCCATGACTTCCTTTGACTGTTCAAAGATTTGATTGATGACCACTTACAGGAATAGATGGATTGCCAAGTAAAGTGATGAGGCAAGTACAGTAAAATATTAACAGGAGACTTCTGAACGGGTGTCCATGCTTGCTAGACAAGCCTTTCAAATTGTTTAGACATTTGAAATGTTCAGAAAAATGCATTAGAAAACAACACAGTATATAAGAAGTATCACTGCACTGTGCCAGACAAAACATTCAAACAGTATATTCATTATTAGAACTTTGGAAAACTAACTCTGAGGCCAATACTGTGGTAATGATATAGTACTATAGAATGGTTTCAGCAAGAAATGTCCCCGGTAGACTCAAGCGTTTGGACACTTGGTCCCCACTTGTTGGTACTGATGGGAAAGGTTTAGGAGATGTGAGTGTAATAAAGTATGTCACCTGAAGCTGGCCTTTGAATGCTCACAGCCACTCCTTAATTACAGTATATTTTGTTTGTATTTTGAGCCTCCTCTCTCTCTCTCTCTCTCTCTCTCTCTCTCTCTCTCTCTCTCTCTCTCTCTCTCTCCATCCCTCCCTTTCTCTTTGCTTCTCCCACCCCGCCTGTGGTTAAGAGTGTGACTCCCACCCATCTCCAAAATTTTAACCCAGAATTGCTCCTGTGTAAAGGAAATATAGGGACAAAGAGTGGAGCAGAGACTAAAGGAAAGGCCACCCAGAGACTGACCCAACCTGGGGATCCATCCCACATGCAGACACCAAACCCAGACACTATTGTGGATACCAAGAAGTGCTTGCTGACAGGAGCCTAGAACAGCTGTCTCCTGAGAGGCTCTGCCAGATCCTGACCAATACAGATACAGGTGCCCGGATGCTCACAGCCAACCATCAGACTGAACACAGGGACCCCAATGGAGGAGTTAGGGGAAGGACTGAAGGAGCTGAAGTGGCCTTATCTGGCAGCAATGGGAGGGGGCCTTGGTCCTATAAAGGCTTGATGCCCCACTGTAGAGGAATGCTAGGGCAGTGAGGCAGAAGTGGGTAGATGGGTAGGGGAGCACCCTCATAGAAGCAGGGTAAGGGGGGATGGGATAGAGGGTTTGCAGAGGGAAAACAAGGAAAGGGAATAACATTTGAAATGTAAATAAGTACAATATCCGATAAAAAATAAATAAAAGAGTGTGAGTGCTCAGCCTCCAGCTTTGGCACCACGCTTCCCCTGCTTCCCCTGTTCCATAATTTACTTTCATTCCTATGGAACCATAAGCCAGAATAAGCTCTTGTCCTTGGTCATTGTGTTTCAACATGGCAATAAAAAATAACTAAGACATGAGTTCTTAGAGAAAATGGAAATATGGGAGTTGGGTAATAAAAGTACTGACCAGAGGAGGAATGAGCTAACTCTACAGTAAGAGGAAGCCTGTCAAGCCACTTCACCCAGACACCTTGTATAGTCTTTGTATAAGTGCTCCTCACACTTCATAGTGACCCTTCTTAAGAAGGTTTTTTTTTTTTTGTACTTAACATTACTTAGTGATATGATGTTATTATCCCTATGTTTTAGCTGCAATAACTGGACTTCCTATAACAAGAAACCTGCTCATAACATAAAACTGGCTTTGAAATGCTGAAGAAACAGCTCAGAAGTTTTTATTACTTGCTGTTTTTCCAATACCCATGTCAGACCACAATCACCTGTAACGTCAGTCCCAAGCGATACAGCACTGTTTCTGGATGCCACAGGTAGCCACACCTAGACACATATTTTGTAAAGATATATTTATTTTCAGTTTGTGCATATGGGTACTTTTCCTATATGTATGTCTATACACCACATGCATGCAGTGCCCATGGAGGCTAAAAGAGAGGAGCTGATTCCCTGGAACTAAATGGCTGGTGGCTGTTAGCCCTACATGGTTTCTGAAATTAGAACCCTGGTTTGCAGAGGGGAAACCAGGAAGAGGGATGACATTTGAAACGTAAATAAATTAAATAACCAATTTTTTTCATTCTTCCACTGTGTATTTCTCATATAAGCAACATGCAGATTAATCATCCATAAATGACATTGCTAGGATTTCTTATCATACAATGATTCAAAAATTTCACATAGACAATCATGTTATCTTCAAACAATGACAGTAGTTTATCTTTCTCTTTTTTATTTTTATCAATACTTGAATGTTCTCTTACTTCTCTTTCTATATTAGCTAAACCTTCAAGTACAAAGCTGATAATGTATGAAGCAAGATGGTTCTGTTGCCTTCTGTACTTCTCTGTCTATGCATGGGACCCCATGAAAATCTCTACCTTCCACATTAATATGACCACTGACAGGGTATTGTTCAGATTCTGTAAAACCCATTTCTTTGACTATTTCTTTTTTATTATATATTTTCTTTATTTACATTTCAAATGTTATCCCCTTTACTGGTTTCCCCTCCTGAAAAAAAAAAAAAAACCTATTCCCTCCCCCCTCCCCCTGCTCACCAACCCACCCTCTTCCACCTCCTAACCCTGGCATTCCCCTACACTGGGGCATAGAGCCTTCATAGGACCAAGGGCCTCTCCTCCCATTTATGACTGACTAGGCCATCCTCTGCTATATATGCAGCTGGAGCGATGAATCCCACCATGTGTGCTCTTTAATAACCAATTTTTAAAAAGTAAAAATAGAAAGAAAGAAAGAAACAAAGAAAGAAATAAAGAAACAAACAAACAAACAAACAAAGAAGAACCCTGGTTCATAGCTCACTAGAAAAGCGGTCAGTCCTCTTAGCCAAGGAGACATCTCTGCAATTGCAAAAATGATAGACCGATAGATAGATAGATAGATAGATAGATAGATAGATAGATAGATAGATAGATAGATAGACAGACAGACAGACAGATGGGTAGATGGGTGGGTGGATGGATGGATGAATGGATGGATGGATCTATCTAAACAAAAACAAAAACTGGTTTGGGATGTTGCTGTCTCTTAAAACTAGAGTAGCACTTCGACAAAATCCACAATTCACGTTGTCAACAACTACAGTTCACTTTCCTATAGGAACCCAGAGTTCTGAGAGACCCCCATCATCTGGTCTGTACTTTTGCACAGTTGGGAAGCTCTGCCCAATCTGTAGCTTCCCTTAGTCTATAAGTGGACTCTGAAACCTACAGAGAATGTAGCCTCTATTTTTTCCAAGGTATATGTCCTTGTCATCAAATTGCTTTTCCTTGATTGTTCAGAGCCCTTGTTCACCTCTGGAAAGCCCAGGAGCAAGCCTGTAAGAAAAAACAAGACAGAGAGTAAGATGAAAGAGACAGAGAGATAATCAGAGTGTCAGGAAAAAAGCAGGTGTCTAACTGCTGGCCAAAATGTTAAATTACTAGAGCAATTCAGCTGCCTAGTTTATCTCAATGCCAGCTACCAAGAATTAACAAAGACCCGCATGTGTCAGCAAACAGCTGAAGATAATTTTCAACAACACTGTGCCCAAAGCAAAGGAAGAGATTCCAAAGATCTCATTAAACCTTTTGAGCCTGAATGTTTGTCTGACTTCATTGTAAATCATAGACTTTGCCTCCTGTGCTTTCTGAAGTATCTCTCACATCAGTTCCTTTCTGGTAAAATGGTGTGTCATGGTGAGAAAGCCTGCTCACCAGAGGTCTGAAGATCAAGGTGTACCAGTACTTATGAAATCTTTCCATGTTTCCTGTTAGGTTTGATGATGTATGGCTGGGAATGTCTCACAACAGAGTCAACTTAGAAGAGCAAATATATCTTTGGATATCACTTCCTGAATACTATCTCTGCTATGAGTGAGGTGTCTGATTTAGCTATCAGCTCAATCCAAGGTAAAGTGTCAAGCCTCCCCGTGGATGTTTTTCTACCTCTCTAACTACACATACCAGTACCTCTTCTGAGGATTCAGAGAAACAATATAAACTTTGAAGAAAAGAGAAAAGTATTGGATATAATTGCTCTGACCAGTTGGGTACCATTCAAAAAAAATGCCACCTTGAAGCTCTCCTCTTGTCTATCAAAATTCTTCCTTGCATATTATTAAAAATGTGTACTCCTCTAAGAAGATTTTTTTTGTTCTTTCATGTTTGTTTTGTGTCACTGAGCACGAAATCAAGGGGCTTGCATATGCTATGCAAGCACTCTGCCAGAGAGATATATCCCTAGACATTTGGCAATCCTTTAATTCTTACTCAACTAACTGAGTTCAAGACATGAAATATTCTTTCAAATTACCCTTCTATTGATTGAATTGAGTTAGCAGCAAACACAGTGCAAGAGGATCTGTTTCTGGTTTTTCAGACCATAAAACCTAGGAAGCTTTACTTAAAGATGTATTCTTTATTTTATTATATATTATATCATATTACATTATATGTCATTATGTATTGAGTCTGAGTGGGAATATGTGCACATACATGTGGATATTCACAGAAACCAAACAAGTGCTCTGGGTCTCCTGCAGCAAGACCTCACCTTGAAGATCAGGTTATGATTTCCTGTGAGCCAAATATGTAGGTGCTGAGAATTCATGAAGTGCAAAAATACTTTTAACTGCTAAGCTTTCTCTCCAGTCTCTCATGGAGCCCTTTATTGAGTCATAACTGCTTTTACCTTTTCATTCCACAAAGTTCAAATGCAACACAGGCTACTAGAAAAGCTACTCCCTTCCTTTATCAAATGTTGCTCAAAGGACTAAGGAAATGGAAAGACAAGATGTGTCGATCTTTAAGTTAAGAACTAAGTTACATTCTGTGAATTGCAGATAAATATTGATCCTCTCTAGTCATCTATTGAGGAATCCACACCATCAGATACAGAAGTTCCACATAAGTGACATCTGTAGAATGACTAGGTCCAATTCTGTGCAGATTTAGATAATTCAGATGCCCCAGGAACTTCTTTTCTGATTAACTGCTAGACTGTAAGTGGGGTGTCTAATTTTGCACTAGTTCAAAAAGAACTACTCTTACTTTTTTAAATGCAATCTGGTAACAGAATGGCTACAACCACAATTCCACAATTTTCTGTTGTATTTTTGTGCTGTATAGTGTTGATTCAACTAGCCCATGCTATGTTCACAGCCATCCATTTGACTCCATTCACACTCACACCATTCTGACACCACCTTGAAGCTCATAATATTTGACGCACTAAGAACAACAAAACTACTACAGCGACTTTCGCCTTTGCTGTTGGATAAAGAAACTCCACATACAAGTACTTTAAAAAAGAATTCACTTAAATTCATAATGCCTCCCCATGTTGTTCCAAAGGAACAAGAATCCTCATAAGACATCCCTCTAAGTCAAATACAACTTGTTCGGAAGCCTGCTGCTTTTCTTTCTGAGTTGGGCTGATGAAGGATTGAACCACCAAATTAGTTTAATCATGCCAATGTACTGGAAATCCAAAGATGATTTGAATCTAAGCTTCCTACACCTTTGACCTAGGCAGTAGTAGTATGTTTTCCAAAATCCTACTAAATGTTTTCCTATACTACTAAACTTCATGGCCAGGTTCTCATCAAAACAAAGTCTATAGAATTCTCTAGCTTTAGAATTTCTAAATGGCAATTTAGGGAGTTTTCCTATTACACGAAAGATTTTTTTTTTAATTTTTAAAGTCCAGCTTAGTAGGAGAACAGACATTTATAACAGCTACCATAGCACTGGAAAACGTAGCGCTCTGAATATCCCATGTAAGAATTATTCACAAGGCATCCTATCAAAGCTCAAATTTATTTATTTCATAGAAGACAAATACTCAGAACAAAAAGCCATCTCATTCACTGCCTCTGAATGTGTCAGTTCTATTGCCTCTGTGTCAGGAGCATGAATGATTGGGAACTTCATCCTGGAAGTGACACAGGAGGGTTGATAAAGTCAGAGAGTGTTCAATGAACCTGAAGCAAGATGGAAAATCACCAGCCTCCAAAGCTGCAGGTACAGGCAGCACTGTTACAATGTGGAGGGGTCCAATAAGAAGAATTCTGGTCTAGAAGCTTTGGGGTTTTATTCTGATTCTGGCTGTGAATCTAGAGCAAATCAAATTACCTATGTGGGTCTTAATTTTTTTTTTTGTATAAATAATGAAGAATGCAAGGTACATTTTGGCTGCAGGTGATATACACCTAACTTTAAAGTATCTTAAATGAAAAAAAAAACCTGAATTTATTATCCAACACAATCAGATTTTCCAAGAAACAATACAAATGATTATATGGATGCTATCTTAGGGATTTACCATTGTGAACAGACATCATGACTAAGGCAACTCTTATAAGGACAACATTTAACTGTGGTTGGCTTACAAATTCAGAGATTCAGTCTATTATTATCAAGGTAGAAGCATGGTATTGGAGGAGCTGAAAGTTCTACATCTTGTTCTGAAGGCAAACAGGAGAAGACTGGCTTCCAGGAAGCTAGGATCAGAGTCTCAAAGCCCACTCCAACAGTGACACACCTTGCTCCACAAGTCAATACCTACTCCATCCAACAAGGCCACACCTCCAAATAGTGTCAGTCCCTGAGCCAAGAATATTCCGACTACCACAGATGCTTAGAGAGCAGAAAAGCATGCTGTTCTCTCCAATTTCTGTTCCTCTCTTAACCTTCATTCCTTGGGGAAGGTGAGATTGCTTTGCATTTTATGATAGCAATTAGAATACAATAAAACAATATTATTTTTATGAAAAAAATTGTTAAAGATACAAAGAAGTAACTTTGTTTCTGTCAACCTCTATGTTTAAAAAGTGAAATTATATTGGGAATTTACAGAAATCAGAACCTGACAGATAACTTGGAAGAGATGGTAAGATGAGAGTGTGACAAAAATCATGACTTCTTTAACAGGGAGTCAAGATATGTAATAAAAAAAGGAAGAGAAGTTCCATGGATGGACGTAGATGATTTTTGCTTTTACATTTGTAATTTTATTGTTTTATTCTAGAAGCATCTATGGCTTCCACCAAATACTCCAAAAGGTTTTTCTCAAGAGAAGACCAATAACACAGATTTTATAGGTATCCCAAAACAATAAAAGACTTCTACAAACTCTAAGTCTATAAACATAATTCAATAGATTATTATCTATTTCATATTTGGAACAATTGCTTACAGACACAATCTCAAAACAGAAGTGGAAAGTCAATAAAAACAGGACTTTGCAAAAGAAATAAATTAACAACCCAAATTTCCTGGTGAATGCTACCAAACATTCAACTAACAAAGGACATGAATATCCTTTCAAGAGCTATATGCAGGGATAAAACCTCTTAGAACACACACACACACACACACACACAGAGAGAGAGAGAGAGAGAGAGAGAGAAAGAGAGAGAGAGAGAGAAGCACATATATTCATGAATATTTGTATAAAGATCATTTACAAAAGACTAGTATATAAAATTCAACACAGTTTTTAAAAATTTATATATTGTACCATAGCTAAGATAGTTTGGTGCTAAATGTGCAAAAAGGATGGTCCAACACTCAAAAATCAATGTAGCCATCATACACTAAAATCATATGATCACATTAGTAAATTCAGAAAAAGAATTTGACCAATCCAATGTTTATTTATGATTTAAAAATTTCTCAGTAAACTACTATTAGATGGAGACTTTCTTAATTTGATAAAGAGTATCTATGGGTATTAAACCTAATTTGAATAAAAAAGAACATCCTTCATCAACAGCCATCAACTACTAACAACTTCTCAGCTAGGGGTGGGGCCTCATGCTCCATATTCCCATTCTTAACGTAAGATTGACACACTCTGTCTTGATCTTTTGCAAGTAATCATAGCTGCTGTGTTCTTTTTTATTCAAGGGTATATCTACTAATAAGTTTCACATGTTCCAGTAAACAATCTTACATCCTGTACATTCAAGCAACCTTAATTAAACTATATATGGAAATAAGTGATAGATGTGTGGAATATTTGGGAAACATCTAGAAATGACCAACAATTTCAGCAAAATGTAAGAATACAAGATCAACTTATAAAAATCAATAGCCTTACTATGCACCAACAAACAATCCTGCTGAGAAATTATAGGCACACAACTATTCACAATAGCAGATAGATAGATAGATAGATAGATAGATAGATAGATAGATAGAATCCAATCAATGGAGTAAAAGACTTTTACAATGAAAACTTTAAAATTCTGAAGAAAGAGATTGAAAAGAACACTAGAACTTGCTCATGGATTGCAAGAACTAATATTGCCGGGCAGTGGTGGCGCATGCCTTTAATCCCTACACTTAGGAGGCAGAGGCAGTTGGATTTCTGAGTTAGAGACGAGCCTGGTCTAGAGAGTGAGTTCTAGGACAGCCAGGGCTATACAGAGAAACCATGTCTCAAAAAAAAGAAAAAAGAAAAAAACAAAAAAGGAAAGGAAAGGAAAGGAAGGAAGGAAGGAAGGAAGGAAGGAAGGAAAGAAGGAAGAAAGAGAAAGAAAGAAAGGAAGGAAGAGAGAAAGAAAGAAAGAAAGAAAGAAAGAAAGAAAGAAAGAAAGAAAGAAAGAAAGAAAGAAAGGAAAGAAGCAAAAATAGCCCAACTACCAAGTACAGTTTATGGATTCCATACAATCCCAGTGAAGTTGAGCCACTTTGGGAAACAATGTTCCTCCTGATCAAGAGCTGTAGACTATCAGCAGAAACCCAACAGCCAAAAATAGCCAAAACTAAGAAACCTCTTTATAAGTTGTTGGTAAGGGGAGTCCAAGAGACCTCCAAAACAATATAAGCTATTGATGTCTCCCATTAGTTGCAACTCAGATATTAAAAGCAAGTCCCTGTTACTTAAGACATCATGCAACTTCACACACAGGGCTTAGGATTCCAGTGGGAATTCAGACATAGAACTTCAGCGCAGTAAGCATTCTCCCAGAGGACCAGCTCTGATGTACCAGGGTGCTATCTCAGCTTCCAAGGGATACAAACAATCAATAAACCTACCAACCATGATACTATGAACAATCATAATGGCATGGCAAGGTATCTCTAATGGTTCAACAAAGGTACTTAACTTTGAGTCTACTCTGACTTAAGTCCCACTTAACAGGAAGAAAAATATGCTCGATTATGGCAATCCTGCCAACTATCCATGAATAATAAGGTAGTGTATCTTAGATAAGAACCTACTACTGTCTCTTTCCTAAACCAGTATGATTCCTAATCATATTCCTTATACCCATACATAAGTACAGCTCTCCTTCCTCATCAAAGAAACTTTTGAAGCAGAGAGAGACCATTACAAAAAGTTATAGCTTGTCAAAATACAGAGAGCAACTCACTGTGGGGTATCCAAACAGGGAGAGAAACAGAAAGATTGTAAGAGTCAAAAAACCAGAAGTTTGCTGTTAGATTGTGTCTTCTAGAAATAATAGGAAAGCCATACTCATGATACCTCAATAATATGGCTTCCTAAATAAGACCTGAAAAATTACAGCACCAATGGACATGGTAACATAGGATGCAGAAATCTTATGAGTCCCCAGCCCTAGCCAAAGAATTGCTATGAGCAGAATTAGTCTTCTCCAGGCATGAACCTCCTAATTGGTTATCCAATACCAAGTGTACAGCTCTGAAAACATATATATACAAGTGAATAAGCAACATTAAGTCACTTAGGATGGATTTATATATTTATGGATATATATATATGTATATACATATATACATATATATATATATACACATAATAATAATTAAAGAGGCCATTATTTGAGAGAGCATGAGAGGTGCATGGGAAGATATGGAGAAGAAATTATGTGATTATTCTTTAATTTTTTAAAACTCACAAAAATAATTTAAATGAGGAAAAATTAAAAAATACAGCCAATTCTGGCAAGAGCTTCAGTACCTGTGGTAATATCAACAAAACCAGCTAGTATGGAAATCACTACACCTTAAGGGGACAAAAAGTGTACTACCATAAAATTGAGTCATACTACTCCAGATTATTTACTCCAGGGACTCCAAGTCAGCATACAATAGGAAACTGTGCATGCTTTCACCACCAAGATTCAGAACACTAAGTAGAGCCAGCCTATATATTAAACAGATGAGAGAAGAAAGAAAATGTATGATATGTATACAATGAGATATTCCATATACAATGTACAAAGGTATTTCTTACACTTAAAATTGATGCAACTGAAGATGATCACATTGAATGACATAAGCCAGTTTCTAAAATACAAACACATTTCCTCATATATATGTTCCTATATTTAATACAAATACAAAATCATGCATGTTTATATGACATGAAAGTAGAAGGGAAACTTTCTAGGGTAACAAAGGGAACTCATTGGAGGGAGAATGGAGAAAAGTGGAAAAGAAGGACATATAAGAGGGAATAAGTTTAACATATTATATGCTTGTATGGAATGTCCTCATTTAGTAGAATATCATATACAATACATATATATAATAAAAAGTTTAAGTACCCTGCAAATAAAAGCAATGAATCACACAATTTAATGAGAGATGATTCCTGTGTTCTACCATCTTGAAATTCTTTTCAACACTATTTATACAATATATGCAACACTTTTTACATACAGATGTATACACATCCATATACAAATATGCACATATACATATATATACACACACATAATATGCACACAAATGACTACATACATGCTTTTTTGTAACGTGGTAGTTTTAGACATAACAGGTAAGCATAGGCTAAGTTGTTTTGTTAGTAGGAGAAAATAACTACAGATGAAAGATTTTCCATGATGCTTTAGAGTCTACCAGAAAGCATTCATCAGAAACATTTTTCATTGATGACCTGAATATTATCAAGGCCTATGAAATTTGTGCATCAAAAGAACAGGGTGTTTTTTAAGTTTAGGATTTTTCAGATGTCTTTTGGGATAAAAATGTGTGTTCTCAGTAAAACTACCAATATTTTTTGTATATATATATAATTGCTCAATGGCAAGGAGTTTTAAAAGTCAACCGGCAATAAAATTCTGTAAGTTGCTGACAAATCTGAGTAAAGAGGCTCTGTGCTTTAAAGACTAAACTTGAAACAGAGCAAAGTCTAGAAAGATTTAATAATTAGTGAATACATGTAACTTGTCTATTGATAAATGGCATCTCTCAAAAACAATATACAGATTCAGTGCAATCTCTATCAAAATTATAATATAATTCTCCATAGAAACTGAAAGGCCAATTTCCAGCTACATAATAAAACACACAAACACACACAAAACAAAAAACAAAAAGAATAGCTAAAACAATCCTGAGTAATAATGAAAAACTGCTAGAGACATCAGCCTCCTCAAATTCAAATTGTACTCAAGAACTATCATATTAAAAACAGAATAGTATTGACATAAAAAGAGAGATACATTGACCAGTGGAATCAAACTGAAGATACAGAAATGAATGATATACCATATACAAAATGATATCTGATTTTTTATAAAGAAGTGAGAAATAAACACTGGGGGAAAAACAGCATCTTCAACAAATGGTGCTGATCAAATTAAATGGCTTCATGTAGAAGAATGCAAATAGATCCATGTGTTCCACCCTGCCAAATCTTAATTCAAAACAATAATAATCTCAACACAAAGCCAGATATACTAAATCTGATAGAAGAAAAAGTAAGGAATAATTTTGAACTCACTGGCACAGGAAAGGACTTTTTCAACAGAACACTGATAGTAAAGACAACAAAATCAAGGATTAGTAAATGGGACCTCATGACACTGAAAAGCTTCTGTATAGAAAAGGGTATCATCAATCAGCCAGCTGCAGAATCTGAAATAATTATTTCCAACTACATATACAGTAGAGGGCTAATTTCTAAAATATATAAAAGCCTTAAAAATAGACATTAAGAAAGCAAATAATTCAATTTAATGGGCACATGTCTAAAGAAAATTCTCAAAAGACAAAATACAAAAAGCTCAGAAACAAAGAAATTTTCAACATCCTCAGTCATACCAAAAATGCAAATCAAAACTACTTTGATATTCCATCTTATAACAGTGAGGATGACCAAGATCAATAAAATAAGTGACAGCTCATGCTAGCAAGGGTGTGGAGTAAGGGGAATTCTCATCCATTGCTGCTGTGAGTAAAAAAATTACATACAATCACTATGGAAATCAGCATGGCTGTTCCTCAGGAACATGAGAATAGATTCACCTCAAGAACCCATTATACCAGGCAGTGGTGGCTCATGCCTTTAATCCCAGCACTTGGGAAGCAGAGGCAGGCAGATTTGTGAGTTTGAGGCCAGCCTGGTCTATGGAGTGAGTTCCAGGACAGCCAGGGCTATACAGAGAAACCATGTTTCGAAAAACCAAAATAAAATAAAATAAGAACCCATTATACTACTCTTGGGCATATACCCTAAGGATTCCATATGCCACTACAGAGACAATTGTCCATGTGTGTTTATTGCTACTCTATAACAGTCAGAAATTAGAAACAGTAAAGTAGAGTAGAGGAATGAATAAAGAAAATGCAGTACATTTATACTATGAAATAAGGTAACTGAGAACAAAAAGGACAAATATGATATGTATTTTCTTGTATGTGGATGTTAGCTTTTGTACCTTCAACATCCATGCTACTGTCTGTACAGTCACAGAGGTTAGGTATACTGTAAAGGAGGAGAGAGGAGGTAAGGAATTCCTAGGATATAGAAATAGAATATATAACTATGGAAAGGGGGGAAGATGAAAAGTATGGATTAAACAAAGAAGGGTTAGGAAAACGGGGAATATGGAGAGTGACAGCTAACACTGAGAGCCATTTGAGGGGTCTCATGTAAACCTACTAACAAAGGATTTATGTTTCGCCAAACTAATACACACAGAGAGAGAGAGAGAGAGAGAGAGAGAGAGAG